>NW_010243745.1:28122-65897 GCF_000690775.1 Eurypyga helias | reverse complement strand
TAATAGAAAATAAAATATATGATACCATATGATAAAATTAGAATACAGTTGCTCATCACACACTGACCAATGCATAGCCAGGTCCCGAGTAGTGAGACTCAGACCCAGAGAGCCCGAGAGCTGCAGCCCAAGAGCCGCAACCCGGGGCTGGGGCCCGAGAGCTGTCATAGCAGATTCTGAGTGAACCCTATCAGTGATAGCAAGACCAGGAAAACTAAACAAACCCACCAACTCCCTCACTCATGAGCCAGCACAGGAGTTAGCAAAGCAGCTAACGCAGGAGTCAGGGAGAGGGTTAACAAGTGTATGGGAGTAAACGAGAGAGAGAGTAAGGGAGAGAGTAATGGCTCCTGGACCACCTCCTCGCCTCTGCCCCAAGCATGACGTACTGTGGAATGAAATACTCCCTTGGTCAGTTTGGGTCAGGTGTCTGACCTGGGTGTCCCCTGCGCTGCCTGCAGCGAGACAGCGAAAGCTGGGAACGCAGCTGCGGTATCACAAGTGGAGAAAGACCAGGAATCTGGTGCAGGCATTCCCCAGCGCCAGCTAAGAACAGTGCTGCTCTCAGCATCCAGGAACACAACTCCCTAGCAGACACGGTAGAGAGAGTTAACTCTTTCCTGATTGAACCCAACACACACATGTAATATGGTGGTACAAGATGTGCTAGTTAGCATCATTTCTGAGCAAGATCCCAGCTGAGACTGAAAACATACTATGTAAGACACCGCTCATACTTCTAATTCTGGAGAGTTTGAAATGTAAAAAATTAAAATTATGAAGGTTGAAGAAGCTGAGCATTATTACTGTCCTTTTATAGTTAAGGAATTTAGAGGTTTTTTAATACAGAATTAAATTACATATTCTGGAAGGTATGTGGGAAGTTAAGAACTAACTGAATACAGCTGTTGAACCAACTGCTTGTCTGTGTCTGCCCTATGGGACAAGAAAGGTCCTCATTCCTGGTGAGCAGCTTGTCTGCGTCTTGATTTCACACCACAATTGGGGCTCTCAGTGCAGGCCTGTGTGCCCTGCTTTCCTATAGAAAGCCCTCAGCACACTCCAGGAGATGCCTCTGTCTAGATAATTAAAGGATAAAGTCTGAAAGACACACCATCAAGCACACTTGCCAAAAAATGAATATACAGCCAGTAAGATGCTTCTTTTTCTGTTAACAGTTATTTGGGGTTCAAAGTCTGCAGCTGCAAGATGGTTAGTCTCATTGCTTTCTGTTGACACAGCTATTTTGATGTTACATTCTCTAAGGTTGTTAATGATGTTGAATGTCAAATAATCAATATAAATAAAAGACGGAAACTCTGAAAGCAATAACCAGCACTACATCAAAATAATTCACTACGTAAATTCCTAAATGTAGACACTTGTTCTACAGATCACTGTAGGTTTTTGACATTGATCTGCCAATATGAGTACTACATACATTATGGTGTACTATGGATAGAGTGTTCAAGTTACTTAAATTTATTGTTTGGCAGCTTTTTAAAAATGTCAATTTCTGGCCAAAACACTGCCATTTTATGAAAGCTGCCTCACTTAAAAAAATGTGTGTATAACCTGCCTGGAGTGCATGATAACTGAAGAGAGGACTCACTACAATAGTAGAAGGATTTCTTGCTTTTTCCATGAACTGACCTTTAATTTTGATCCCTTGTGTGACCTTGGACAAGTCATCTAATTTCCCAGTTTATTGATTTCTTCTTCTGTAAAACTAAAAAATCCATACCTCATTAATTTTCATGGGCATAATGATGCTTAATTAATATTTATACAAATTTATGAGAGTCTCAGAAAACAGATTCTTAAGGAAGTTATTAATAATCAAAATAAATTGTTTTAGTAATTGATGGAGTGATACACATGACACAACATTGCTAGGCAAAGAAGAGACAGAGCATCCTTGTTAGCAGATTTTAGACTAGTCAAATAGTTCTTGTAAGCAATTTAACTTGGCTTAGCTATTGTTTCTCCCAGTCAAATTATATCAAACTTGCAAGGAAAACTCATATTCTCTTTCAGCACTGATACATAATGAAAGCCAATGAAAATACTAGATGCCTAGAAAATTCAGACTTAAGTTTACTCGGGAAATATTGTCTTGAAAGTCTTGATCAAATAGTAGTAGCAACCTGAAAATATATTTGGCAGAGTTTTGAAACAACACTGTCAAATTGATCAAAGCTGCACTGTGCTGTCATTTGCATGTTACAGTTTAGGACAATTGGCTTGGAATTTTGAAGAATACTTCATGTTATCCCCAAACCTAATATGTTACTTTAATATCAGACTTTTGGAGCTTTAAAATAGAGTGAAATCAGGACTGGTGAAATCTGTTCACTACACAGCACCTTTTATGATTCTTAAAGATGTAGAACAAAACCAGCTAAGTGTGAATCAAGAGCTGTAAGTAGCACAAGAAACCATTCTCTTCAAATAGTTCTGTATTTTTCTCAACACGGAATTTAGCAACAGGCAGTCATTAAAGAGCATTGGCTACTCTATACAGACACTGTTGAGGAAAGAGCAGTAAAGTCCTGGAAACAAACCACGTCCTCTAGATTTAACATTAACAGTTATTTGAAAAAGTTTAAACCTTTGTGATTTTCTCCTTATTAGGTACTTGTAGGATTGTAACCGTAAGACATTTCTTAGAGGAAGGTCCGTGTACTCCACCCCTCCATCATTCATCTGTAATAAAGAGTCTGAGTTTTCTTAGTTTGGCCTTCTGAAATTCAGCCATCTTGGATCATTTCAGTGTAGTGGACTGTTCTATCCACAATCCTGTGATTGAACACCTTGAATTTTAACGTCTCACTTCTTGTGCTGCTTCTCATCAGCAGCCGAAGTTGTTCACTCTTCCTTGAAGCTTGTTCTCTCTCACTGTACAGACATGGTGAGAGAGTGCATAGTACTTTGGTGCCTTCCATGAACAGAGTGCTTCAATGTTGTCTCTACAGCAGAGTTGGGCAAGACTGGAACTCTGTTTAGAAGGAAAACCTTGTTGCTCAAGTTTAGGTGTATGAGTGCCATCGTTATTAAACAGAAGAATTCAACGTTACTAAAACAAAATTCTTGTTTTGAGTGAATCTGAGTTTCATTGCTCTTAGTGTAGTGCTGTTGCATGTTTTTTCTGGTTTTGAGTGAGTTTTCTTTTTTAATCTACATTTTCATTGTTTAAATCAAACAGTACTGCTTATTTCCCTCACAATACTATTGCACGTTTATGAGCAGTTTAACAGCCAGACTGCTCTCACAATGTGTTCAATGAAGGATAGAAATCAAGAGGTTAAAGCTTTAAAATGTTAAACAATAAAGTAGAAAAACAGTGCAAATAATGTTCTTTCATGTAGTGACGTACTATCCTTTATTAAAACCCAGAGGTACTACTAATTTCAGAGTTATTCTTTATTTCTGTGGCCCTCATTGGCATTCCAGAGGCAAGGGAAGCGTTTCTTCATAGACTTTACATATGCTTCAGAGATTTTGCAGAAAGCTTCCTGTAAAAGTAACAAAGAATGTAAACTTAGTGAGGCTGAAGATTATAAACAAACCCGATTTAACCCAACTCTTAAAGAGATCTTTTACATTAGTCTCACCATTTGATCACTAGCACGTCAATTATTTACAGGCCAGTATACTGGGAATATTCAGGTGGAGAAAAGGCTGTCAGATTCAAAGTAACCACTAGAAAACCTATTTGTCCTGTCCAGAAAGGAAGCAGGAGAGAGCAACCTGACTGAACCTACTCCTCCGTGAAACTGTGGGAAGTAGATGAGCCTAATGAAAGAATATCAATTTAGAAATTAGTATTCAATGGGTTATAAAGGGAGATCAAAGAGAAGACTGTTAGGAAGATGCAAAAATGAATAAAAAACTGATGTGGCTGGGAGTCTTTCACAGAGAAACAGAAAAAAAATCAAATACAAGTTTTAATTGACATGGAAAAGTACGTACAGAACTGTATAATATTTCTGGTCTCTTTTAAGTACTTCCTTGAATAAAATCTAAGTATGATCCCAGTACACCCACTCAGAACAGGCACCAAGCCACCACAGGAAAGCAGGCTTCCTACTCATTTCAGTAATTCTGTCATCAGGTCCGTTACTTTTCATTGACTGTACAATTAAGAAAGGAAATTCAGACAGACATCATCTCAGTAATTTCTAAAGTTTTCTCCCCTGTGGAAATCATAGTAGTAAATTCATAATCTCTGTGTTGCTTGTTTTGAGTAGAAATGTATCTGAGCAACTGACTGGACCAACTGCAGGTCTTTCAGTTTCTCTTCTGGAGCCAGAGACTGTGCATCACTTGACTTTGAAGGAAGTGTGTTGATTTCCATTTTCTCTGAATATTCACCTGAATCAGAAGCAGGAGATTTTGGGTTCTCATGGAGACTGAAAAAGTTTATAGAACAAAGCAGGAATTTTCCAAAAGTACCTGGAAATACCTGTGCTTGTGAGATACCCATTTACTCTGCCGCTTGACTGTTGTGAATAAATGGTACAAGGTTACCAGTAGTTTTGATGCACTCATATATAAAAGGAACCTCTTATTTTCTGAAAACTTTTCATGCTTCAGCTAGAGTTAATCAGTTTTTCAGAATTAAGAATGAAATAAATTATGTATCATCACCTATTAAAGAAAAATATTCTTCACACATGAAAGATTCATTCACCAGTCCCTAATGAAGTTAACTCCCTGTAAGGTGTTGCCTTAGGCATGAAGATGTGATGAGCACAAAGCAAGGCTCTGGAAACAAAATATTCTTCTCTTGAAAAGCAAACTGATCATTTCCCTCTTTAAGAACAAGTAGTTCATCACTGGTTATTTCAGCTCATGTTTTGTCTTGAAATCTCTCTGTTTAGGCTGTATGGTTATACCATAAATATCACCGGTTATCTAAAGCCACTTGGCACATGGTTGTTGCTGTTGCTGAGTCTAAGGAACATCTCTTTCTTATCCCATTTCTCTGGCATAATGAAGTTTTGTGTAGGCTCATTACAGTGTGCAACATGAGCTGTGCCATTCTCATTTCTCCTTCTGTCAAATTGTCTTTTGTTTTGGATGATGGTATATTATTCACTATACCTTCTGTTTTCATTCGGGATTCTGTTCTTGGTTTCCTTGCAAGCATCACCATAGCGTTGCTGCTCAAAAGACAGAAACTAAATACAGTATAATGCTGGCAGAATTCAACTGAATAATTTACACTGCCAATTAGTCAGAGGAACACAGTTTAACAATGTGTTACATGATATCTGTAAAATAATTTTCCACTTTGTAAGGCCGTATGGCCACAGAAAATCACAACTACATTTGCTTCCTCTGCAAATCTTAGCTTTGCTAGGAGTATGCTTTGTAAATTACCTCTTTTTTTTCTTCTTTATTTTGAGGAATAAAATGTTGAAGGTCTAAATGACTTGAAAACAGCTGTTAGAATTTTCTTTATGGTTAACTACAATTGCTGTAAACACAAATGCTAGGGGATGCATGTGCCTGAAGTCCTACATTGTAAAGAAAGGAAATGGCCAGAAATAGTCAGACGTACGCTCGGCTGAGGAAGGTTGTACTGCTGCCTACACAGTTGTGGCTGTTGGACCTCACCTACCGCTTTCTGCGGGAACGTAAGCCCTTTTACAGCTGTGAAAGGGCTCAACCTGATGGAGAAAAGCAAAACTGGGATTCTGCTGGATGCAGCTAACCTGCAGGCTGACATCTGTGAATTATGCAAACAGAGGAGCAGAACACAAGCTTGTCCTTATAAGCAGGCTGTATTTTCAGCATAAGAGGGAATGGAGAAACACTCTTGCCTAATAATTATTGAAGCTGGGAAGGGACTTATTCCCATGGTGCTTCTCAGGGAAGAATAGTTTGTTTTGGCTTGTCTCTTCAAGTGGAAACATAACTGTGAATTAAAAAATGACATGCTGAGTTTTAGGAGTGGCTTTTTTGCTGCTCAACAGAGAAAAGCGGTGGGTAGAAGGCAAGTTGTCATTGATTTTTGAAGCCTGAGCGCGCTTTTCATACCCTGATGCTGAATAGTAAGCAGTGTAATGCTGCTCATGATAGAAAGTTTATGAATAATGCTAATAAATGGTTTGTTCACACTGCTGGTCTCCTTCCCTGACATAACATAGCCACCTGCTCCCTACTTTTGGAAGAAGGTGGGAGAAGATAAATTCCATCTTATTTAGGAATATGAGAAGGTCATTTATTCACAGTAAGAATGTAATTCCACAAGCATTAGGCTTCTTTTCTTTGTTCAAGTTTCCTTCTTGTTCTGCTTGATAATTTATGAATACATTAATTTGTTTATTAATTTAATTATTTCAGTAATATTCTTCTGTATGTATATGTTCTACATTAGTAATAATGAAAATGCTATCATTATTACTTTAGCACCATTGTGAATGTAGGTCTGGATGGTGCTATGTATTTTTTTTAGTATTGATTTCCTGAGGGAGAAAAAAAAAAATTATTAGCATCATAAAACATAAACTTTGTTTTCGTAGACCTTAACCACTTAGTTAATTCATAAATTTCCAGACCAGATACAAACGTTGACAATTTTATTAACATGCAAAATATTTGAGAAGCCATGAAGAGTGTAAGTAGCGATACATATGTAACACTAAGCTGTTACAGAATTTGAATAACTTTTATGTGGTGCTGTCCATCAAAAAGCAGGGATTACTCCATCAAACCTGATCTCATAAGGACCACCAAAACTAAATCATATGCACAATATATGCATGCACAGGTAGCACTTTTGGGGCAGGATTGTTGTCAGTCTGGAGCCAATATAAAATGCTCTACCAGGTCAAACATCATATACATAGGTAATTTTGGGGTTGGTTTTTTTTTTTTGGTTGGTTGGTTCGTTGTTTTTTTTTTCTCAGCAATAAGATCTTATTATGAAGGAAGAAAATGAAAAAGAGAACAACTAGAGTTTGTGCATGTTTTCACGTCAATGTCTCCTTCCTTATTTAATGGAAAACTTCGCTTACTCACTTAAGTATTTCAGATGGTGGGTTTCACTGAGAAGAGACATAATTTATTGCCTATGTTACTGTAACATAGTTCTGCAACAAACCATGAAGGATCTATTGTCATGTCACAGAAAAAGTTTGATTTGTATTCTTCTTTTTGAAACAAACATGACATTAGGCTTTGTCTGCTAACAATTGAGAGTTACTCTGTAGTTGAATTACATTTTTGAGAACAATGCCTGAGTCAACATAATAAATAGAAATTACATATTCCCATTTGTGCATGGAAAAGGGAGCTTAAACAGGGGAGTTTTAAGCAGTACAACTCCTCTTACTTTTTTTCTCTGTGAATGAAATTGAACATTGTGCAGAGTGTATACAAGCCCTAAATATCACGTATGTTCTATTTTGTGAGCTAATGGGGAATTTTGTAGTTAATAGGTTTTATTTGGACATGGAATTTTACCTGTGGGTGGCAAGGCACCTTCAGAAATTCATAAATGGATTCAATAAACGTTGCTCAGCTTAGGCTGAGTCTTGTAATGATTTTCTCAATTTTATTATTTTGCTCTCTCTCCTTTTTGAATGCCGCTTAATAGCCGCTGTCCAGTGTGACTTCCTGTTCTTGGACTCAGAAACATAATGTTGAACATCAAATTCTTTAATGTAAACAGATTTCATTAAATGGCATTTTTTGTCAAATGCAAATGATACTCCCATAGGAAGACATCCCCAGAGTCCCATCTCTCTCTCATCTTTCATGCCATAAACAACTTGCTACTTTCGATAGTGCTTAAGCATTGCTTCCCATCTTTGCCTGTTTTTGAGAGGGGAAACTGGAATACAAATAATATTGTATTAATAGATACTATTACTTGGTGCCCTTGCTTAGGAAGGTAAGTGCCTGTGTGTTGCAAATTGTAGCCACCCAAAAAAAATGTCGACACTAGGACAAATACCATTTATGTACCTACCATTAGTCATGTGATGTAGCTGAAAAGTTTGTTTCTTTCGATTGCAGACTAACAACTGCCAATACCCACAGAGCCCAGAAAAAAACCAAATTGTAAACATGATATTGTACAGTAAGTGAACCATCTTTGATATATTTTATGAGGTACAGATGCTTTTGTGAGGAAAGACAGAAGATCATATTTCTTACACATAAAGCTACATTGTGTATAATATGAGAGGATGAATGAACATTAAAGGCTTAGAATTAAGGAGCTGTTTGGAAACAGGGTGCACAAGTTCACATAAGCCTCCAACTGCAGCAATGCAGCAAAAGATGACTGACAGTCTTGGTAAGAAGGTTTCCTGTGGAAATAATTATCACAGTTTTTTTCCCGGGCTGGGGGTCCTTTAATAAAAGCCATAGTATTACTTGATGGTACACTTCAGGTGAAAACGACATTTCAGAAGGGTCGTCTTCCATGTGGTGCTGAGACGGTGTATTGCTGTGGTTTCTCTATTTGTGTGTCTGGCTGTCTTGAAGTTTCAGTAGAGCAAATTTTGAGAACAAATATGCTTTTTTGAGGTTATGTTTAAAAAAAATAAACTTTGCTTTAAGCAACATAATTTGGGCTTTCATCAGAAAAGCTAATTCCTCAAAAGAAATTAGAGGCTGTTTATTTCTTTTCTTCAGTGAAGCACATGCACAGGTGAGGTAAGTTTTCTGCATCATTGCCAATTAACTTAGAGATAAAATGGGGATCTTGACAATTCTTCCATGCCCAGTCACCTGAGACTGCCCGTTTCCCAAGAGTTTACCACAGTATTTGCTTTGATCAGAAGCTTTATGTTATCTCCTTGAAGGGTGGCACTTTTCTCATTTATGAAGCCTGAAACAAAGTGCGCATGAGGTGAGTGAAGATAGGCCTGAATAAAGGTAGCTATGTCTAGAACAAGGCATGAAAAGCGTCTTTCTCTAGAGAATCTGCTGCCACGCCTTTTAGATCAGCCATGATATTCCCTCTGATTTCTTTTCAAAGTGATACTGTAGATGAATAGGGTTTCATTGGAAATACAGTACTGTAGTCAATACTGTCACTCATAAACATAAATACTGTATGTAGTTATCAGATATAGTGACAAGAACCTCAGAAATGTGTTGTAAGACAGTTTTACTGCATGCTAAGCATAAAAACTGTTCTGTGTGTATGGCCCCAAATGTTACAGTGCTCAATAAACAGAGGGAGAATGCCATGCATCAAGGTAGATGCTGGGTTTTTGCTACCATTGGTGGTATTATACCTTCAGTGGAAGTTATTCTGGGCTCTGCTGAAAGTGGCAGTCTGCAAGTCTCTCTAATGGAAGCAAATGATCGACTTCCTAAAGTGACAGTATCATTTCACTGATGTGCAACTAAAAGTATTCAAGTGAAATCTAATAGCTTCTACTTTCCAGAAACATTGTTAAAATAATTGCTCCCTCTTTTTGCAAAGTAGTATTTCATGTATCAGATTGTCTGAAAGGAAGGTAACCTAAACTATAACAAGTGAATGTAAATTACCAAGACAGTACTTTAATAATTTCTGAGTGATGTAACCAGAAGGTTCCAACATAACAAAACATTGTGAGCTATAAAGAACCTGCCTGGGGATAACTGATCTCTTTCCCATGATCCAAAAGGTCATGGGACTCAGCCCATCTTGGGTATTTTACTAAATTATTCAGTCTGTGCTTTTATTTATCATTAAGGCAGCAGTGTGACAGCTTTGTTGTACTCTGATGTCTACTTTTATTTCCTTTTTCACACTCTTGAATTTGTGTGTGTGTCTGTATTTGTACACATGAATACTTGGGTAGTGTGGGTATGAATATATCTATACATATATATGAATCAACACAGAGGGAGAATACATGAATAAAATATTTGTGATGTACAATTAAAAGATGATGAAAGGCACAAGTAACATTTGGAAAACACTATTTATCTGAGCACATTGCATTTCTTGGTAAAAGCTGTATTTCATAGTATTGTTTACCATATTTTAACTGGGTTTTTTTCATTTTGCAAGTGAAAAGGAACCATAAATATATATGAAATGACACTGTAATGTGAGTGTTTGGTTCTGTACACCTCTGTATACACTTCTGATCAAATGGGCAACAGGTGGGTTTGAGTTTTATTTTTCTGAGTCTTCTTGTCTCAAACCTGCTTTGTATTTTATTAAAAACAAAAGTAACCCCACATTTCATTACCTCTATGAATTAAGCACAACCTCATGCGGTGTTTTTGATACCTCATTGCCCTCAGTCGTGGTAACTGACGTGCTTGGCCTCTGGCACTTCTCCTTGCTGCTGCCTCAGAAAAGCTGTATAATGAGCAACTCGGAGGTTTTCTGCTAGACCCAAGTCTATTCAGTTCCCACTCCCAGCTGAAACGGGTAGCTGGGGAGTTCAGGGGAAAACGAAGGAGGTGCAAAATGCGGGAGGGCTGTATTCTGCTCGCCCCGTTGTGCCATCGGGCAGCAGTGCTTTCAGAAACGGCTGCTGACTCCCCTGCAGCAGCGGTGTGCCGAGCTCCCTCGTGAGCCCTCTGCTCCGTGCCGTGGGCAGCTGGTGCCAGCCTACATGTGTAGCGCGGGCTGATTGTGCTTCAGCCAGAAGAAGACTGTCTGCCCTAGCTGAGCCGCTGCCCAGAGGCAGCAAGTTTCCTTTGCAGGCTGAACCCTCTGTTGGGTTCCATGTTCTCCAGATTGTCTTCTGGTAGTGACCATCACATGGAGAGGAACATGCATGAGGGCATATCGCCACATCAAAGTGAGGGCCAGGAAGGGGGGAATAACTTTAAGTCTTTTTATAAAGCCAGTGGATCTTTCATTCCTTTCTCATCAAATGGCTGTGGGCCTTAAAATTGCGGTGCGATTACAGCCTTGCATTAAGCTGACAGTGCAGCTTACTGCCTGAACCTTGAAATTTGACACTCTGCAAGTATTTAACATCTCTGAAATGCTGACAGCAACATTTGGTTTTAAGGTATATAAGGCCAAATTCTTCCCTCCCATAATTTCATTGGCTATAGTGAAATTATACCACACAGAAATTTGTCATGGAAAATCCTAAAATAGCCAACCTTTATGTGCTTAAATCACTAATAACCTCTAGACACATATTACTGCATGAAATAAATAAATCCCCTTTTCAACCTTCAAAGTGTGTGTCTAATAAGAAAAGTGAGACATTATAATGTGGCACCATTATACTCAACTGATCCGCTTCCTTTCAGGAGCCAGAATCGCATTAGCTGGGTTCAGTGCCTGCGTAGGATCCTTCCTGCTTAGCAGTGTTAGTAGCTCTGCAAAACTAGTGACCTAAGAAAAGAAGAGTTGCATTTTATTTGAATTCATTTTGCTCTGAAATGATAGCTTAAATACATATTAGTATAATATGTGTATGTATCGCTTAAATTCTGTGATTTATTATTATGAAATTTTATATTTGTATTGCTATATAATGAAACCTCTAATCTCTGTCTAAATTTCTACCACCCTGTGCAGCCTCACTGAGAGCACTAGGACAGCCCAGATGATTCTGATCATATAATTAGAAGACAGTTGCGGTCATTCTCTGGTCTGTCCAGCAGAGTGATTGCTGGGGAATGTGCACAAGAAATAATCCCATTTAAAGTGAGAGTCATTACTCCCTTGTGACACCATGGTAGAGGCTGCTTAAGCTACTCCAAAAGCAGTTTGAGTTTAAAGTTAACTGCAGTGTAAACATCCAGCTCAATGATACCTGTTTCCCCCAGGTCACGTTTCAGAGTAAGAATGTTCTTTACAACTAAACGAGCCCCAAGTGGACATGCTGTAAAGTCCATATATTAAAATAAGTCTTTCTCTGGATTGGGCAAGGCATAACCATGAAGTTCATTGGAGCATGTGCCTAGTGTCAGCTGGGCTTCGGAAACAGGAGCAGATCCAGCTTTAAGTGATGGACAAACCTAGGTAGTGACAAATAATAACACTCACATCTTGTGTACTGACTATGCAGAAAAGAAAATTTTACAATATTTTTAATTCTGCTAGTAAACTAGGCTTTTACTCTCTCATTTTTTGACATAGTATTTCTACTTGGCAACCAGAAATAATTTCATGATAAATCTTAAGCAGCAGAGTTCATGTCCTTCAGTTCTGTGGGGGCAGAACAAGTAGAGTCAAGCATCCCTCTTTGTTCTTTTCCTTGGGTTTTTGCTTTTGTCATTTACAAAGCCTGGTGGGCAGATTTATTTTACCTTGTTTTATGTCAATCAGTGAACATGGCCTAGAGGCTGGAACATGGGGTCTGCAATGTATGGAGTTTGAGTCCCCTGCGACTGTATCAATACTGAATAATTTCTTTCAAAAAAGAATCCCTTTTTGGTTCAGGTTTCTGTAAATTTCTTGCCTTCTTTCCTGTGACTCTTTTTGCATTGGGTGTGGCATGGATGTATGTTCTGAGAAGAGAGAGAGGTTTGAATCTTTAGAAATAAAACCTTGTTACTGGATCATTCTCTACATAATCGACAGAATTGGGACTTTCGTTTTCACCTCACAGCTGTAATCGTGCCTGAATTTATATTTTCCATTAAGTTTCAGACTGTTTTTTTCAGACCTTTTTTCTCATTTTTTCTGCCTTTGTGCACACACACACAAATATACTGTCTTGTCCTCATATGCATATGTACACACACCCACACACTACTACAGGTAAGGTACCACTTAATTTCCCAGTAACCTAAATCACATATATGCAGTCATTCCCCAGTGTGTTAAACTGCTGGAAGATGTGCCTGAGCTCTACAGGCAGAGGGACGCTGCCATTCTCTTCCACTGAATTGGGCCTGTGGTTTTGTTCCCCATTGGGTAAACCCCACAGAAGCCCTGAAGCAATATTCTCCCTATGCTAAATAGTGCATTGCAGTGTGTTCAAATGATTTTGTGTGCAGGCAGTAACAGGACTCTGGGTAAAGAGAAGAAACAAGGCAGCATTTTGATTTTCCTTACGATTCTCCCAATGGCTCCCCTTCCATTTGAGCAGCAGCAGGTGTTTCGTTTATTTAACACCTCACTGGATGTGTCCACAGCGCGAATTGAGCAAGCTGTGCTCCTGCAGCACACCAAAGGTCCTCTGCAGTGGCCCTTTACCTGTGCATGGATCATGTTGAAGAGGACAGCTTGTTAGAGATGATAACCCATTTAAAACTGGCTCACCAGGGCAGCGTAGTGGGTTTCAACTCCAGTTTGGGATGTTGGCATGAGGTGCCCTCGCACTACGTTGTTTGCTGCCCTGTTAGTGCTGCTGTCACTGCTGTCCTTCCCTCATTCCTGCAGGTATTGGGGATCTCCAGGGAGCACTATCTTTGTTCGAATGAGGAATATGACACTGCAGGATGCAACTAGAGCGTTAATGGGTCAGTGAGTGACAGCTGAGCCTTCTCTCTGAGGTATTCAGCTGGCTATCACTGCCAGGAGCACAAGGTCTATACAGTGAAGTGTGCCAATTTAATTTTGTCACATGTGGCCTGGGTTGTACAGATAGAGCTCTTTCTAGAACTCTTTGACAATGCTAAAACTGATTCAGGCCACAATGCAACAGTTAAGGATGCTAATTAGAAAATAATTGTGCTGGGTTGTACAGACTTTACCATTGTCATGTATCTTAAAGGCTCCTATAGAATGGGAAAGAAGGTATTTTAATGCACTTCACATGCAAAATGAGGCACTAGATTTTGTGATTTGTAACAACGCACAGTACAACTGCCATCATCTAGTAAATCAGAAAGCAAAAATAGTTCTTAAGCAGTTAGTATCCTGCTTTATTTGCTAATTAAAATGGGGTTTGGAACTACTCTTCAGAAATGATTGCTCTAATTAATTCGCTGTTCTTTTGCAGTTCTACCTTCTATTCCATTTGTAAGGCAATCCCCTGTGCTTCTCAAGAGCATGACGGCCAACAGGGCATCCTTCCCTTCCTCAGAACAACAGGCTGTATTGCTTGTCATTCTTTAATAAAATGTCTGTTCTATACCAGGGCTAAAATGTCATCCATATACACACTCACAAATCTGCTTGCAATATAATACAAGTATAAACCCACGGTTTTAATTAACATCAAATTTTTTTTTAATTTATGCAGAATTAAAAGAAAAACAGATGATCACTTTTATAAGGCCAGTGACGGATTTTAGCTTTAATTATTTTTTAAAGCTTAATAAAAGACAGTGATTATTGTAATTGCTATTCTTGTCACTGTGATATAATCTTTCATTTTGTGGTTGATGGATGATATTTAAGGTAGTTCTTGTAGTTGCCTTTAAAACATTGCCTGCATTACTGGCATGACTATGCAGAGTACAAGACATCACGTATGAAAAGAGAATGAAAGGGGTGAAGTATGGAAAAAGATGCACTCATTTTGCATTCCTCAGAGTGCTCAAAAGTTTGAATATGATTCACATCAGTCAAGACAGAGATTTAAGGAGACATAATTGAAAAATTGGTTGTGAATATGTTATCTGATAGAGGTAGCCTTGCATTTTCTCAAACATCCTGCTATCTGTGCATATATGTATATTATTCACAGGTTTCTGTGAAGAATTTAATACCACAAAGGCTGCTTGCAAGCTATTGGTTTTAGTGACTTCTTCAAAACAGGAAGATGTGTGTCCTATTGTTTGTTTTACTTACTCAGAATTTTGAATGAAAGGCATCGGCAGTAGGGGGGAGTGGAGAGGGTGCGGGGGTGGAAGAATGGGTTCAGAACTGAAGTTCACTGAAATCAATAAAAAAAGAAACTCCAAATGTTGTGACGCTAAAGGGACAGTACTGCAATGGGCACTCTTCAACATCTTTGTTGGCGATATGGACAGTGTGATCGAGTGCCCCCTCAGCAAGTTTGCCGACAACACCAAGCTGTGTGGTGCGGTTGACACGCTGGAGGGAAGGGATGCCATCCAGAGGGACCTTGACAGGCTGGAGAGGTGGGCCACTGCAAACCTCATGGAGCTCAACAAGGCCAAGTGCAAGGCCCTGCACCTGGGTTGGGGCAATCCCAAGCAGAAGTACAGGCTGGGTGGAAAATGGATAGAGAGCAGCCCTAAGGAGAAGGATTGGGGGGTGCTGGTGGATGAAAAGCTGGACATGAGCCAGTAGTGTGCGCTGGCAGCCCAGAAAGCCAACCATATCCTGGGCTGTATGAGGAGAGCTGTAGCCAGCAGGTCGAGGGAGGGGATTCTGTCCCTGTACTCTGCTCTTGTGAGACCCCACCTGGAGTACTGCATCCAGCTGGAAGGGAACTTCTTACAAGGGCAGGTAGTGACAGGACAAGGGGTAATGGGATTAAATTGAAAGTGGGGAGGTTTAGGTTAGATACCAGGAATAAATTCATCCCATAGCAGGTGGTGAAGCACTGGAACAGGTTGCCCAGAGAAGCTGTGGATGTCCAGTTCCTGGAAGTGTTCAAGGCCAGGCTGGACGAGGCTTTGAGCAACCTGGTCTAGTGGAAGGTGTCCCTGCCCATGGCAGGGAGGTTGTAACTAGATCATCTTTAAGGCCCCTTCCAACCCAAACCATTCTATGATTTCCAAATCTGTTTGATCGAATCTGTAGGTAGATATAATTAAAAATGTGTATATATATATGCGTGTGTGTGCCTAAAAAATAAGAAACAACTTACTCCTGCTAGAAAGAACAAGACCATCAATGTTAACACAAGTAGTAGCATGATCCCGCAAGTATCACTGGAGTGACCCCTCATCGTTGCTCAGAAAAGAAGCGTGAATCACAACTGGTATCATTTGACCAGTTCCACTTAGAGTAGCTGACAGGAAAGTTTTAAACTTCCCAGATTTTTATTTTCAGCACATTTGGAATTTACCCCTGTTTTCTTCAGTACTGTATAAATGACCATGATTACAACCTGTCATATCTTAGAGTGTAGTATATTAAACATAAATGGTCCTACATTTAGTCTTATGGGTCTTTTTGAGCCTTCAAGTTAGAGCTAGGTCAGCATAGTAGTTTTTGGATTCTGCTTTGCACAATATCTGGATACAAGTTGTTATGAACACTACATAAAATGTTGGATAACTGTAACTAAAATAATTTTTTTTCAGAAAAACATATCTGTCAACCCAATCCTCCAAACTATTTGAAGTTGGCCTCTCCATATGTATTTGGTTAGTCATTAAAAAAAAAGTAAAAATGGAAATGACCTCACAGTATCTAGCTACCTTCTGGTTAACAAATTTCTAGCACAACAGTATTGGTTAGCGAATTATAAATCATGGGAAGGAACTGGCACCTCTCTACTATTCTTTTCTTGCCCATCTGTTTTTTCAACAACAGTCCAAGATCAAACAGATGCTTTTAAAGTTTTCTTCCTTAAAACTGAGCAAGCAGAGTGAGCAGTCCCTAAGGGTCCTGTATGACAAGATCTTCTCTGGGAACAGAGGCAATGCACAGCCTGTCTCCTCTGTGGAGGGTGCCTCTGGCCTCCTTGCAGAGGGCCTCCTCTCTGCCGAGCACGCACTGATTATTCCTACCCTTAGGAAATATGCTCCATCCACTTCTGCGTATCTCCCACCCTCATCTTGCTCACTTCCACGAGATCCTCATTTCAACCTGGCACTAAATGTTTGTTTCCTGTTCATTCTTTTCCCCAAATGATCTGTTAAATTAATGATCCACATTTTCATAGCAACGAACCTTGCTGAGTGTTCTGCATCTCACATGGCTGCGAATACTTAGGCTTCAGCCTCATGCTTCACAACATTGTGACTTATTGCTGTAATAGGTGTGTTCCATACACCTGGAATATGAGCTTGTATACTCGTCTTAATTTTCCTATGCATTTACATGTGCAATGCCTTTGTATTTCTACTCCCATCACCCAGCAGTTTTGTAGCTAGGTATTTGCAAAATACTACAATAACAACAAAATCTTTTTCATTTGTCTATGTTTTAACATAGTAAAGAAAATAGACTTCTTGTGGTAGCAGTAAGACAAAAAATTCTACATGATTTCCTTCCTATTTTCACTACCGTATTACACAAATTTGGGTTTTTGCATAAGCAGCATCTGCTGATGCTTCTACCTGTTAGAAAAAATGTCTGTGGAGAAAGGCAAGAGTGTCTAGAAGGTAGAACACAAATCCTTACCAGTCTGAGTACTGATGAGCTATCTGCTGGGAAACATGTGAGATGCAGAGGGGTGATATGGGAGAGGCTGGTGGTATGAAGAGATAGCTGAAACAAGCAGATGGCTTAAAGGAAGCTGAGAAAGGCTGTTAGCACATAAAGCAGAAGACACTTGATGATGAATTGCCATTTTGAGTTGCTAGCTTTTTCTTCCTTATTTAGCTAACAACTGTTCCGATGATGACTTACATAATAGCTTTTCTGTGATGACTTTGTCTCCTTTAGATTGAAGAGGTCTTTTTTATAGAATGAAAGCACAGACCTAAAAAAAATCAAGTTCTTATGCAAGGAGAGGAAAAAAATGGGATGAAAGGTAACCATGCAATTTGCTTCCTTTAACATCTGTTCAAAGCAGAACACAAACATCTCTTTCTCTAGTGCAGGTAGAGTGCCAGGCAGACCCCTCTGTCAGTATAATCCTACACAATTGGCTGTTGCTCTTTCCAGCACTTGTCTTCATCAGACGGGATGGGTAATATATGGCAGGTGTGTGCATGACAGTCACTGCTTAGTTGGACAAAGGCGTACTATGGCATATTTCAGGCAGCTATGAAACGTACATGTTCCTGTGACCAGGCCTGTGCTGCATCTTCAGGCAGGACTTGGTCTCTTGGGTGGTGAAGACACTCGGAATTTGTGTCCTTCATCGTTGTTGCATAACAATGGAGTTCTTTTAGTTTTTAAGAGAACAGTAACGTACTGCTGTGTTTAAAGGCAAAAGTACCTTGGGATCCAGACAGTACATGCATTGCTTTCATTTTGCAAAATACATTGTTTTAGTGTTATTCTATAACACTTATTCATTACTGGTAATGAGCAGAGAAATGATGATGCAGATATATCTTCAATTTTCTACTGTACCTGTAAAATATTAGTAAATTAAATGAGGCCATTCAAACCATAAAATTACAGCATCACGCACTCTTGTTGCAATATGATTGGATTACCTCTCTAAATGGTTCATCAATCCCAATCAAGACAAAACGTGGATCTAACTGTTATCTTTAATCTAATAGTTTAGTTTTATTGCCTCAGTAGCAGCTGTTTAAGTGCCCCTTCCTCTGACACTCAGTGATGTGATAGGCCTTTTCCATAAAGAAAGTCCATCAAACTTGCCAGGATTCTGCTCCAGTCCACCACAAGGGATCCTCTCAGGTTTAGAACTGCACAAGTAAATTTAGAGTGGCATAAATAAGTAATGAAGGCATGAGTTCCCCTTATTTTCCCTTAAGTGAATTAAAATTCAAAAGAAAAAAAAACCCCGAATATGCATCAACAGTTCTCAAGATCTCTGGACATCTATGGGCCATTAGTTCCATAAAGGAACATACAGCAGGATAAAAATCATCCTGGATGAAGAATTTCCTGCTCTAGCTGGTCATTAACTCCCAGGAAATTCCTGGACTGGATGTCATTACTGATAAATCAGGAAAATATTTAAGAAATAAATCAACTAGGCAATTAGACAAAAATATAAATGTAACTATGTGTCACCAGGGCCTGGAGTTCTATTCAGTTATTAATATTTTCTTAACAGGTGTACTTTAATAGTCGGCAGGATCTGATTCTCTCCAAACCCCTGGGCGTGTAAGTGTCATACTTTATAAAGACTGTCATTTCTTATTCCAATTTCAGTACATTATTTGAATTAAGAAACAGTAACAATTGCTTAAACTGGGGAAAAAACACATATGCAAATTGAAGTTGATCAAAATGAAGGTAAAATGTGCAAACTGTTTTCTGATTTCCTGATTCAGTTTTTGAAATAATACTTATGTAACCTATACTCCGGCAAAATTGTGCTTTTTCTCACTTTAAATATATATATTTTTGGGTGGAAAATTCACATTTACTTTGATTTAAAATCCACTTAGTATGGTGGCTGGGGATTTGAAAGCAGGCATACTATGGGAACGTTTCTTTGTAATTTTTGGGCCTCATCTTTGAGTTGATATAGAATAAAAAATTGCTTCCTCTCTCTTTCATATAATTTCCAAGGAAAAAGGTACAGCTCGGTATGAACACATGGTAGGCACCCTAGAAACAAGGAAAGTGCAAGGAAGTTATCATGTATTGCATTGAATGCCTAGACCTTCTCTGGCCACCTTCCAGGGGATATAGTTCTGTCCCTGTAGTTCAGAATTTCAAGTTTTAGATGTCCTGCTGTCCTATTTAAGATTAACTTTAAATATATCTTGGCATATGTCAGGAATATTTTAAAAAAACATCATTTAAATGGAAAAGGATAGCCTTTATGTCTTCTCCTTGACAGTGTAGCTTTAACTGTGCACCTTTTGATTGTGTGCAATAATGAAAGATCTATATAGTCTCATTCTTATGTATTATTTCACAGCTAACCTAATTTATGAGCGGGTTGCTAATTTGCTCTTCTAATGTGTATGAAATGCAAGTAATACATTGCCAGGGTGATTGCTACAAAATATATTTCTTTGTTTTCTAAAATTAAGTTTATTAATTTTCTGTGACAACAAAATATAATGTTATTATTTTGTTTTCATGAGATTTTCACAAACATTTATGCCACACAGGGAATAAATATACATATCTCCACTGCAAATTTTATTATAATCCTCTATTGGTTTGCATTTTTCAGCCTAGAGGTTTGCAGCCTGGATGACAGTGGTTATGCTGATGAAGTTGTTAAGCTAATTAATATATAATGAAGTAATAGCTAGGTTTATCTCTGCACTTCCACACTACTGCCCTGTAACAAGGGCTGTTTGTAAATAATCATTCATGCTGAAAAAAATAATTCTGTGAACTGAAGAAAAGAAACTGCCATTTCAGGCAGAAAAGAAACTAATGCAGCAAGATTGATGAAAAATAAACCCATCACAGATTTTGGTGTGCATTTAAACTTTTGACCTGATGGGTTTTATTATTGTCCTTTAGACAACTGTAAAACAGCACCTGATGAAAATCCACTAAAACAGGAGTTTATTGAAACTTCTATAAACACTATTCCTCTGCTTCAGAAAATGGCTTCATTCAGGGACCAATGAATTTACATCTGTAATTGAGACAAATTTTCATAAATTGAGTTTTGAGGTCTCCAGTGGTTACCACCATATTCCACACATCCATCCTATTTAGCAGACTGTTTACGTTTGCGCTTTAAGACAATGCTTAGGAAATATCAACATCGCTGGTATGAGAACAATTGATACTTACAATAATTTGCTAAAGAAGTGTACTGCTGAATTGGGACATTTACCATATGCTAATAAAAGTATTTTGAGACGTTTCTAGGTAAATGTCTAAGCACAGGACATGTACCCTGAAATTTATTGAGCAATTTGCATAAAATATCTTACTCTATTTATTAGTCATGTTAATGGGGAAAGGGATGTTAGTTACTTTTTCATAGTCATGAGATGATTTTGTGAAGTGTGTCTTTTCCAGTACTATTAATCGAGTAAGTTCTCAGAATAATTTTGAAAATATATTCAGAATACCTCATTGCAAATATCAAAATATATTTCACTATAAATGTCAGTGTTGCCAAGTCCATGTTTTCTTATTTTCTGGTCTGGCTGGAGTCTTTGGTGACATACTACATTATTTTCTGTTCCCTTCTAAGTCGAAATACCAAAAAAGGGTTTTCTATGTCTAAGCACTTGGGTTTCGTCATTCCTTTCTTTCAAATACTTTTTGAAATTCTAAAAAGAAATATAGTTTCTGTTTATATACTTTAGAGGAAGTTAAAATTCTGGAAAAGAAAACTATCAAAAGTAAGGAGTGAAGTTTGGGTTTGTTTTATTGAACCAATACCATATTAATTATTTTTTAAAAAAATATTTCTCTAGATTCTAGTGGAATTGTAGAATCTCCCTTGATTGTAAATGGGGTTTCATTGTGTTCACTTGCATCGTGTCTAACTTTTATTGTACAGTCCACAAAATCTCTAATCCTGTTTTCATTAATATACAACACAGGGACAACCACGCCTTTATCTCTACAAACCAGATATTAAGAGCCTCATCTTGTTTCAAAGATGGATTTAAGATTAAACTGTTTTACTGACTGCTACATGGGCAAATCTATACCACAGAGATAAATCTGTGCTTTAAAAAGTGGATTTCAAATCTGCAGTTGCTATGATTTTTTCTTAAAATCTACTAAATATGTTATTTTGCCAACAGTTATGCTTTCTGCACAGGGTTGGTTTATTTATGGATTATTTGGCATTTTTTATTCACAGACATGTCCTCGATCACAGCAAGAGTAAATCTTGGAGGGACTGTAGGAAAACTACTGAAAACATCTCCATATTGATTTTCCACATTTTGTCTCCTTGATAAAGGAAGTACATAAAAGCTTTAGGAAGTGAAGAGGTGCCTATATGTAGCACAGCAATCAGAATAGTTAGAATCAGAACAACTAAAGCAATTCCCTGAGTCAAGGGAATATTTCATTAGAATAACACAAGAGGATAATTCTAGTAGTGGTCTTCAATGGGTTCCTAAATAAGCTTTCGTATCCTCTTTAATACTACATAGGTTGATTTGATAGCCAGATTCATGTCATCATTTTGATTAGCAATTACCCATTTCCCCTAAGTTAGGAGTAGTTAGAAAATGAGTTATTAATAGACGGCATGGAGTAGAAAAAGTATTTTTGTAAACTTTTTTGCATTTTTATTTATTTCACAACTAATAGTAAATTGTTCCATCAAGCAATTGTGTTCCTCCAATTGTAATTGTCCCTTCTAAACAAAATGTGTAAATGTACAAGTGAGCCCCATCCTAGTTTTGTATGAGGAGTGTTGTAAACTATGTTTGAGATAGTTCATAATACTTCTACTGTTTCTAAATTAAAATATTGGATATTTGTAGCAGAATAACCTCTTGTACCATTCCTGTGAATGGAGTCCAATCAAATGGGTGAAAGAAAAAGGGGGTCATAGAACCTTCAAAGCAGCCAAGTGAGTTTGGTCTACTTTTTAAAGCATATATACTTGACTTTAACCCATGAGTGCCAGTTTTCAGTGTGGAAAAATAAAAGTAGGCTTTTTAAACAGTCATTTTAAAAAAATATTCTCCCCACAGCCTTCTACCACTAAAAATATGTTGGATTTTA
This sequence comes from Eurypyga helias, assembly GCF_000690775.1. NCBI lineage: Eukaryota > Metazoa > Chordata > Aves > Eurypygiformes > Eurypygidae > Eurypyga > Eurypyga helias. Next base: position 43,609 of record NW_010243745.1, on the reverse strand, counting down.
ATTGTCCAATAGGATTCTGAGTTTGATAACAGCTCAGATTCTGGGAACCAGGAAGGTGTCCTCTTCAGGATGGACACGCTTACGCTGTCTTTGACTATCCTTATCCCAGGCATTTTAAATCAGTGTTTGCCTCTGTGGTCCTCCCTGGCTGAACTGAGAAGTGTCTTCAGAAAATGAAATACATTATAAATAACAGTGAACCAGCTTCCTCCACCAAAACATTTCTGTCTCTTTCTGAAGGCAGAATTCAGTGTCTCCAGGAGATTTTTCAGTTTTATTTGCCTGGAAGTGCTTATGATAAAGGTGATGTTGAAAGCTTTCACCCCAAATGCCATTTCACTTTTTTTTCATCTCCCTTCTGTATTGTTTCGCACCCGTCATTTTGTGCTTTCCCACTGGGCTGTGTCTGGTGTCCATTATTTAAGCATTTGTTCAGAGCCCTTGAAACCAGGACAGTAAATCTGCTGTCTTCCACTGGGGTTTTTTAGGTTTGTTCCCATTAACATTGCCTATAACCCAGCACATTTGTAAATTTTGCAACCAGTGCTGAATGCCAGGCTGTGATGATACCTCAGTGGCAGAATTTAAATGGTTTCTCTGTAATAAGTGGGAATCCTTGGGAATGTGGGAATGTCTGGCTCTGAGAGAAGTTCAAAACCATGATGGGCAAGGTAATTTCTGATAGGATGCAGCTAGTGCTATCAGTTCATTGTCTTAAGTCAGTGCGGCTGGATGCCTAATGTGGTTTCCCTTCCTGTGCTGGAACTGCTGTTATTTTGGTTTAGGACACCAAAATGTCACCTTGCATTTAGGTTTTGGTCAGGAGCTGGTGCACCGGTTGCACACGCACTAATTGGCCAGTGATGCCTTTCTGGTGATGATAGAGCCCTTCATAAACTCCCAGCCCTGCACATCTCTGGTAGCTGTGCCAGGGACTGCAATGAGAAGGGGAAGGATAAGGGATTCAAATATTTGTATTCTTTATCTGTGTTTTCAACTGCTTTTGAATTTAAAAGTTTAAATCAAAAACTTAAAAATCTTATTTTAAGATAAAAGTCCCAGCTTTCAATATGAGCAAATTTAGTCTGGAAAAGGAGAGCAGTGCCAGCCTGTGAAATTCTTGTTTATTGTTTCCATGCTTCCTCTTTCTTCAGAAATTCCTTTTGTCAGAGGAGTTAGGAACCTTCAGTGCCTGTCAGCGGAGGTCTCTCAACAGTCTCAATTTGATAGAGATAGCCTTGTTTTCACCAATGCCTGAGAAAAAAACAAGCAGCTTCTTAGTGAAGCCAAGAAAGGGACAGTCTGTACTCCCTTGCTGGGCAGTTCTGATAGTGCTGACGTCTTCCTACAGAGTGTGTTGAAGTTAAAACACCTTGATCATGATGGCTTTCCAGGGCAATTGTGAGGTTAGTGGAAGCCCCTACAAATGAGTTTTGGAAACCTGTGTGTTCTGTGTGAGATTCTCAGCTTTTTATCACCTCTTAAAATGAGATAATAAATAAAAGAGGGGTTTTCTTTATGTCTTAGAGAGAGATTGTATTTTCCGCTCATTCACTGAATGATTATGGATGAATGGGTGTAGCAGTACTTACAGCTCACTGGCTCCACGTTCCAGTGAATACCTAATATATTGTTCCGAGAGGTAAATATTGGCTTATGCCAATAGTAGTCAATAGTACCATTTTGCATGCTCACTATTGCACTTCAGCAAAAAGTAACCAGGTAACAAGGACTGCAGGGTTGCGTGCATTCGTGACACAGGTCTTCATTCCGCTGCTCCTAACTGCCTGGAGCCTTGAATAGTTCTTGCAAACTTTGAGACCTTAACAGGTTAAGGGCATGTGTTTTCCTGCTTTTGATTTCTCTTGAGCGCATTTGTTTGCTGTTTCCTGATCCTTCCTTGGCACTTAGATCCTGGAAGAGTAATACTTTATATTCTCTAGTTACATTTTTGAAGTTAGATAAGAATTGGGGATTTTTATTCATATTTGGAAGTTGAATCCGTATGTATAGCTGTTTCCAACTATATATATGCAATATTCAAGAATTCAGCAAGGTTAATGTTTTTAAAAGAAGTGTGCTTTCATAAAACTCCATTAATAATCAGTTGTTGGACTGATACTTCATATATCCATCACATTTCATTATCATGCAACAACTTTCCATGCCCTGGCAATAGAAGCGCTTTCATTACAGTGGCACTATTATACAGTGTTAGTTTTCCATTAAATGAAATATTAGATAAAATGTACATTCTCAAAGTGTATTACAAAAAATCTATTAACACCCGTGAAAATAAGGAAATTCAAAGTTAAGCCCGATATGGGGATTTCTGAAATAGGCATAACTGCAGGGAAACACAGTATTGTTTTGGTACTTCCAGCTGTTCCAAGTCTGTCTTATGATATACTCTGTTTCTAATCTTGACTGTTTAAGTGTACCCCTTCCCCTTTTTAGAGACAACAGTCTATTCTGAAAACAAATTTTAACTTTGATCAAGTAGTATATGGGGCCAAATTCACATTTCCACTCTCCTTGTCTAAAGTTTTCCAGGGAAAGTATTGGAAAAGTATTCCATTATAAGGCAGGCTGCTCTTTCACTTGAGGATCCATGTGCACACATTTATACTAAGGCTTTTAATACAAAGCGAGTGAAAGTAAAACATGCAAAATATTCCATGAAAATGACCATGCTACAAAACCCTCTGAGAGTCTTGCCATACAAATAAACTTAAAATACAGTTGGTTATTTCGGTTCAATAACTGGGCACCTCTATAGGTGTGTATTTTCAGTTACAACGTGCACCTCACCCTGATTCCGTTCTGTATTTCAAGTCCCCTTTGGAGTAAATTGCATATCAAAACACAGAGCACATGAAAATTTGAGTCCATAAAAATTTGTGGCATTGAATAATAACCTGCTTCACTACATTTGATATTGTATCTTCCATACCTGATGGCCTTCTGAATCATTGGTCAGTAACCAGTTCCACCTTTTCTTTCACTAGAAATACTTGTTATTTTCTGAAAGATTGTACTAAAGATACACTTTGCAAAAGTGTTGCTCTTAAAGAAATGTTTTATGTCTATGAACCCAAATTTGTGACATTGACTTTGAAAGAGAACTGACGTGAATGAAAGGAAATGTTTCCTTACCATGACTGTCACTGTTTATCCTGTTATGGTACCTCAGCCCTATGATTTTAAATCGGCGAGAAAACAAAACAACAGTAAAATCTAACTTTGTCTTCCTTCCAACTTTAATTTTGCTTTATACATTGGCCATGTGCCAGCTAAATCACCTTGCATTTGTTTAAATGCTTTACAGGTTTTCTCAGTCCTAGATTTTTTTTTTTTTTTTTTAATACCAGGAGCTACAAGAAGAGTCACAACTCTAACATTTGACCTTTCTTAGCTTCAATAACATATACCACAGGCCAATAAAGTGAGCTCATCAAAACTTCATGTATGACTAAAGTTCCCTCATTAGCTTGTACAAGGGATGTTATTCCTTGGTTTTTAACTTCTTTTGCACTAATTTTCTGTTTCCCTATGTCTCAACAAGTGAGGAAAGTTTGCAGTTGTAGTGATTGGAGAAAAGGAGAAAACACCTGCTTCTTTATTGATATAGTCCATTAATCTATATATATGTCACCATGCAAAACACAGATTTATTTTTTATTACATCTGAAAGTAAATATATTTGAAGGGGCAGAAGAACAGCAGAGTCTTAGGCAGTGAGCAAAGTAAACATCAGGTGAAAGACAAAAGCCAGGAAGAATTGATTATGCCACTTGGCTGCTCTCCTGAGGAAGATAAAAGAGGCCAGGACATGCTCTGCTACTCCCCGCATGTAGAAGTCAGGCTTGGAAACAATACTCTGACATCTCTGCCATGCAGATAACTCCAGCAGGCAGGTCTGCTGATTTAACTATTCACATTTTGTATTTTTTGTGGCCACTGATTGACAGCTACAGAACAGATTCTACCGGCTTGATCTTTGTGTACTGGCTTTAATGAAAAAGAAAGAATTAGGATAGGAAAGGGATGAAATTGAAAAGATAAAGTGATTAAATAAAAGATTAGGATTCCTGAAGACTGGGTATTCTGCCAAGATAATGCGAGGAGAACTTGAGCCAAAGTGTTGGGCTGTATGCACACAGCCAAGGACACTGGAGACTGTATGAACTGCTGCGGTTCAAAGCCTGCCAGGAAATGAACTGCAAAAGAAAAGCACTTTATAGTTCCTCAGCCTCTGAATGGCAGGGTCACAAGCAGGGTGTTACTATTGTGCTGCAATACCTCCAAGCCAACATATCGACAGAGAACATGCTGCTTACATTCAGTTCCCATTACATACAATGTCAGTTAAAACTCACAAAATTTCTTGGTATTGTGATGGATCAAACTGGAAGTACCATGTAATGTTTTGCTGATACAAAGATCTAAATCATAGTCATTGTCTGAAAAAGGAAGAACCTGAATTCTATGAGACATAAAGTTTGCCCTCCAAAAAGTGGGAAAGGAAGGAGCTGCTTTGCACCAGGCAGTGCTGGTCCCTTTGATGCCTGTAAGTTATCATTTAAGATGCTAATTATTGGAGTTAACACAGTAAGAAAAGGATAGCATAGGTAATCTTACAGTCTTTTATATGCAGGGAACACCAAGTGATGTTCCATCAAAATGACCTCTGATCCATGCACACAGCAGACCTTGTCCATAGAAGAGGTTCTCCCATTTTGGTCATTTGAGCTGTTAAAGGATTTTCTTACAAGAAAACAACTCTATTCATCACGTCTGCTGTCAAACAGAAAGGATATTCACACGAGGCCTTCTTGCTGCGGTTGTTGGTAAAGGCTAGGCCATGCATGTGGCATTACCAACGGTACCAAGTACGAGCTACCTGCCGGCCCCTCTCTTACAAGGAGCTGGCTGAGTTTATCTGCCACCCAGGGATTTATGCAGCAGGACACAGCCCAAGGGCCACACCGGGCCCCCTCTTTTACAAGAAGCTGGTTGAGTTCGTCCTGTGACCAAAGGATTTATGCAGCAGGACAGAGTTCAAGGTCCTCGCTGGGCCCACAGCGCAGCAGAGGTGAACTGCACTCGCTCAGGTGCCTGCTAAGTGTACACCGACTGCTACTGGTACGATGGGTGCCTGGTCAGGAGTGATGCAGGAGCTGGCGTGGGTTTGGTTTAATCTCAACTTCAACACTTTTACAGTTCAGAGAGTAGTGCTTCCTGAAATTACTGTGAATCACCAAGTTGCACCAAGCAACAAGAAGTTGGAGCTGCTGATTATTCTGGAGAGACAAAATATAATAAATGGGCAGAGACATTATGGATAAAAAGTCTGCTCAAAACTATGTCACTGTGTCTTCTCCCTGCCTTCTCTGACAGCCAGGCTGTCCAATGGCGGAATTAGGATCTGTATATGAAAGATCTGGCTGTGACAGCTTTAAAACTAAAAGCCAATAACAAAATGCAAGAGTGTTGTGTTAAAGCTTCTGGCCATGATACCTCATTTTCTCAGGGTATGATGATCTACCTGTTGCTCTTAGCATAGCCTTTCCCCTTTCCAGACACACAAGATACAGTGTCGAGGCTTCCTACAGATGATATCATGATCATTTGTTGGTACTGAAAGGCAGGTCTGTGGAGTACCTTTTACAGTGATCATTCTGCCTATGTCCCATGGCAGCACTGGTCCCCGTGACTTCTGTCACCATGGTCTTCCTTATCCTAGATGGGATTTCCCATATCCTCCTGGCTAGAGCAGGAGTTTGTGCACCATTCAGTTTTTATATGTTAAGGAACCTCAGCTAGTTCTCAGGGAATGAGTTCAAGATTAAGCTATTTTAAAGCCCTCCAGTTCTCTACTCTGCCACTTGAGGTAAATAACAATATCATACTATTTCAGTATATTTCATATCACTAGTTTTCTTAAGGAGGACTTTTACAGTTCTGCTGTTCTCTCTTCTGAATACATTTGAGAGGTACACCCTGCTTCTGCAAAAATAGCATGTTACATCTGCGAGATATTCAGGCACGTACAGCAAAGCATGAATGTTCACAAGCTCCATTTCTTGTGTTGAAAACAAAATTTCAATTATGTTAAAGTAAATCTAGTGCTACAAGAAGAAACAGAAAAGCTTATAAAATGAAAGTTATGATCTGTGCACAGGTAAGGAAATTACAAAATACAGTGAGTTCAAAATAAACTCATACGAAAAATTGCACTGAGTGGAAAAGATCATATCAGCTAAGCTACCAGTTAAAGATATTAATGGATGTAGAAGACAAAAAGTATGAAACGGTCTTTGTATAGAATAATTGCTGGGAGCCAAACAATAGAAAAGAAATAGAAAATTAAGAGACTCAAAAAATAATAGAGAAAGGGGAAAAAAAATCTAAGAGGGCTGCAGTTGTGGGATTTGGAGAGAGGAGTATATTAGTCATAGAGATAGTATCTTTTAATCCAGAGGTAATTTACAAAGAGTGAATTTGAATCTGTCCTTCTGAACTCACCATGACATCAACAGAAATTGCCTCTTTGCTGCCTTGTAGACACCTGTAATGTAAAACCTGACAACCAAAAGACATAAAAAACAGCACACTGTCTAGGTGGGAACTGTGGCCATGGGCACTGGAGCATACTCCTCTGTTTAAGAGAAGTATCACTGGTATTTGATATGTGTTCCTGCAGGGAAGGACTTTAATGTTAAACTTTTCCTCCATGGACTCACTCTGTGTTAGGAACATATTAAAGATAAAGGGTGCTGTAGGAAGGTGATTGGTGACCTTGCATTGAATTTAATCTATTAGAGCTGAATTATTTTAGCTGGCATTCATCTTACTGAGAGAATTATTTCTTGGCGCTCACTACTGTAGCAACTGAACACATAATGAACATTAATAGATTGTTTTCATCATCATAAGCCTTATGTGAGCTGAGTAAGAATTAGCCCCATTTTGCAGGTGGTGAACTAAGCCTTATCCTTCAACATGATGAACGTGTCCTACATAGTGTTGTATGCCCTCAACTCCCATTGGAATTGCAGAGCAATGAATACCTCAGAGAAAGCTTTCAGACATCCAAGCATTTTTTTAAAGTGATTTGCTAAAAGTTCTACATGTGTGGCGTTCCTTATTCTCAATTACACTAAAACCATATTACATTAACTGAGCAGGAAGCCAGGGAACACAATCTGAACCCTACCATATTAACCCAGTGTCCTATCTGTAGGATCATTCTTTCCCCTTAAAAGAAGCACTAAAAAAAAATCAGAATTTTCAGTAGAAATGGACATTGGGATAATGGAATCAGTGCACTTCCCTGGCAAAAATGACAGTATGTCAATGAGAGTAAATGGATAGAAGCAGGAAAGTGGTGTGTATGGGGTGTGTGTAAGGAAGCAGTAGAAGAAAGGAGTAGCAAGACTGAGAGGGTGTGGAGAAGGTCACTAATAGCAGGAAGTGAGGACAGACAATATGTTTAGTGGTAGAAGTAGTAGTGCATGCAAAGAAGGCCATTATGGGAGTATGAGCAAACACAGCAATTGGTAAGACATAAGTAAGTGTCTTGCCCATGTTTTAAATAAACAAATCTTCAGTACTTGGTATGTTATTTGTATCCAGACACAGGTAAATGTCTGGAAAGAAAAGTCATATGTACCTTAGAACACCACAATAGCTATAAATATAATGTGATTTCTACCAAATGGTTTGGATTTTATGTTTATTATTAATTGTCCTTTATACTCGTGTATTACTTCTTTATCGCGTTACAGTGTTTATTACTGATTAAGTAATTATTAAATCTTGAGACATACTTCTTTTTATTGATCCACCACTAGAGTGTTTTTGCTTTGGAGTTTGTTTTTCATTTCATTTATTGTTATCATTGATGGAATTTCCCTTCAAGTTCTCCTAAATCCTACACAACAGCTTCTAGACAACTTCTTGAGAGAATTGTTGTTAAAAGGATTTCAAAGACTTGGGCATTAGGCCGAGGCTTTGATCTTGCATCTTTGTGTTCTACCACCTTCTCCCACTCCTGATCCCCTCCACCTTTGCTGAAGCTAACTACTGCCCTATAAGCAAACCACAAGTTTTCTAAGAGGGAAAACATGTTGCCTTTCTTTAAACCAATTTATTCTGCAATGTCACTTACATATTCATTTATATTAGATTCTGTTTTGGAGAATTCCTTCCAGCTGCCAGGTCCCACCCCTTCAATGTTATATTCCTGTGTAGGATGGGAAGATGAACTATACAGACAGAAGCACAGCCACATGCCTATTGATGAAAGAAAGTTAAGTTTTATAGAGAAATATGTTTTACAAGAACAACACCTACTGCTGCTCTCAGGCCCACAAGCCCTTCTTCAAGTGTGTGAAGTTCTTTTAAATGACTTTTGAAAACTTACTACAATTTTGCTAAAATCATAAAGCACAGTGGAAGAAGGCAGGGGAATGGGCTGACCCAATTAGTCCTGTAAAATTTCCCAAGTTAAAATTATCTATTGTATCTCTGGTTGAAGATACCACTAGTGCCTAATGCTTTCACCTGGTGTGTCAAGTGAAACACAGTGATCAGAAACTTTGATCATACACCATCCTCTGTTCAAAGGGAGAGCCTTTAAAATGATCCTCACAGATTTGCTGTATCAGGCAAAAGGACCTTCAGTGGGATTTGTGGTCTGTTCACGCAAATGTCAAGAGCTGTTATTCACCTTGTGCCCACATTCCCCTCTCTGAATGGACACCAGACTGCCTAAACTTCTCTGGGTCGACCGCATGAGAAGTGATAAAGAGCCAACAGTCTGACAGTGGGGGAGAAAAAAAAGGTGAGCTGATAGACAGAGATCACACACGGGGCTGAAGAGCAGCCAAGCTGTCATCCAGTCTATTAACGCTGCAGTCATTCACCATAGCTTTTACCCTACATTGGTCATTGGATACTTATTTTCAATGAGAGAAATACAGTCTGTGAAAATACCAGCCTTTCCTGTTAAAAATACCTGTTGGGCATTTTGCATGTCACCTCTGGGGGGACTGGTCGCTTTGGAGAGTGTGTTGCAGATGCCCCTCCAAAGCGATACATCTTGTGTAATAGCTGCAGCCTCTGCATTATTTTTGTACAGCAGAAAAATACTAAAACATCTTTTAAATAATCCCATTTAAGGTTTAAGCTGAGTGCTGCAGAAAGCTGTCATGGTGATTTTGATTTCAGAGGCTGAGAGAAAGGGAAAATGATGAAAATTGCTCTGACCTTTATTCCTGGTATAATCGGAGTGGATCATTTCTGTGGTTACTGTATAGAGAGCTTTGATGTTTTAGGATGAAACCATAGGATATTATTGACTGTTCACCTTTGAGAAACCACACACCCAGCATAAACGTAACTTGAGTTTAAAGAAAAATGTATGCACACACACAAAACACACACGCACAGATCAGCTCAGGGACTATGGAGAATACCGGTGTGCAGTAAATTGGAAGAATTTGATCTCTTACCTGTACATCCTTCCCTATGTGTTCAGTTTTATTCCCTGTGTCCTTTGAGTTGTCAGTTATTTTAACATAGTGCCAGGTATCAGAATACTGTAAAAATATTTCAGTTCCTCACCTGAAGGAGAGCACAAGGGCGCACAAGTGATGGATATAAATCTGGCCACACTAAAGACTAAGTGTTGCAAGAACAGTAGGGCTTCTCAGAAGCTACTTTGATTCTGACAAAATATTTTTTACTGAAAAACATGACTAGGATGCTTTTTAGGGACTGTATTAGCCAAGACTGCGATGCAACGGCAAGAAGACAAAGCTGCAAAGGAGGCTGTATGTGACCAGCTATAGGCATTAGAACTGAGATTGGCAAGGCAATCATATCATGCATATGAAAATCTATCAGCGTGTTACTGAATACCAGAAAGCAAGGAGCAAAAAAGGCAGAGCAGTGATTCAGTTTCTCTAAAATATTATATCTATTACTTTTAAAACCTACACAATAGGTCAGGTGCAAAAACAAGGAATGAAACGGGATGATTAAGGCCACCTACAGCCTATGGACCTGCTTACATCCTTATGGTCTATTTTCAGCTATGACATTTATTTGTTAATAAGAGCGTGCTGTACTGCTGACGTCATCAGATTATTGAGCACATCCCAGCTGAAATTGGTTGAACATGAAAAAATCCTTAGAAAACTTAATGAAATCCATAGTTCTCCGCCATACATTACTTCAATTGGATTTTTTTATTAGCCAGTGTTAATTAGCACAAGGTCAAATATTCAACCCACCTCTGTTATCATTTTAATCTTTAAGAGCCTAAGGACATTACTAGTCATTACTTAGTTGGAATTTCCCTTCAGGTACATTTAATGAAATACCAGGTATGAGAAACTAACAACTGGTAAGACATTTGTGGTATGCCATGCAGCCTCTTTGCATTTCACTGTGTGTGTTTTGTTAATAATAATGTTTTTTGTTGTTACTGTGTTACACTTCCAAGGACCAGAATTTTAATATTAAAACATTCTGTAGTCTTCCTCCACTACTTTTAAGAACATGAGTCATGAGAAAACTGAAAATCTTAAAACGTGAAACAAGAATAGGCAAAAATGACTACATATGTTCCATACATAGTATTCCCAGCAGCTCACATGCAAAATAGGTTGATTCCCTTTTATCATCCCATGCTATCAAGAATGACTGGATTGTCTATTTACCATATGAAGCAAGAAGCAGGTAGTATGTTACAAATCAAAAGGAGATGCATAGACAAAGAAGACAGGAACGAAGATAAAGTGTGTTTCTTATCTTCTTGATGTCACAGTCTCTGACATGTTTCTTAATCGCACTATGAATTGATCCTGAAATTAATTATTTCCAATATTTTTTTACTTTCTTATCAGAGGGAAGTAGCTTTTTCCACTAAACCCAGATGACTCAGTGGCTGAACTGACATTTCTGAATACAAAACACTGCATATTAGTTGAGCCGGTGAAGTATATGGGACTATTATTCACAGACTAATTATGGAGAAGATATCCAACCAAATAAACTAAATAAATGGCAAATCTTAAAACTAGGGATAAATGTTTTCCTTGCATATTTAGTCCTGTACTGGATTTGACTTTGGGCAGTAACAGGATCAAATCCTCCAGCTGATGAGCTTCACAGGCAAAAAAAAAGTGACCTGAGAACAGGGATTCAAACCCAAAGGACTTACAAGCTTTGCTATTGTTACTCATGGACTTTGTAAGTTCAGTTAAACAGATAAATGAAGTCACAGCATCTGCTGAGGAGGTTTGAGGAGTTTATTTAAACACCTTGTGAAAAGTTGCTCTAACTTATATTACTTTTCCTAATCATTATGTAAAAAAAAGTATCTCCAAGCCTAGCTTTATTATCAAGCCCTCAGATGAAAATAATTCTGGAAAGTCAATTGTTTCTTTCTCTAGCAAGGATAACACCTCCACAGCTGCCGAAGCCAGGCTCTGTACTTGTACAATCTCAAAGTCTTTACTTGATAAATGTACTACAATGTATTTTTAAAATATGGAGATTGGCACAAGAATAACCTGTGTATCCATCTTTTTGTCTGTCTCCAGTCATATGCTTTGAACTAATAAAAAAGAGAAGTGTAAATCACATTTAGTTGGGAACCCTGGCTACAGAAATAATTGCTGGAGTCCAGAGCTTCATGGTTCACAACTATTTTTTCAGTGACTGATCACTAGAATATTTCACTTTGTTGTGTGATTCCCTGATTCCCTGAGGAGAGGTCTTACACTAGTGTCTAAGAAGTATCAGGACTTCAGAAAATATTTTTGAAATAAGAAGAACCAAATTGTTGACACCACTGCTCTGTTTGGTAGTATGACTTGGCTACAGTATTAGTACTGTCAGCCTGACTTGGTTTCTTGGCTCCAGTCCCTTTACTTACGCTAGCAGAATAGCTAATTCATCACAAATTTCCTTTTTTTTTTAATTATTATTAACGGTCTCTTTCATGTATTGGTTAATGGTGTGGACACAAAAATGGTCAAATGAGTAGGACTGAGTGAATGGCAATGTGTGATGACAAGGGCAAGAATAAAGACCACAGAGCATAGGGCAGGGTTCTCTTAAAATGTTTCTCAACTGGTCTCCTCTGGTTCCCATTTCTCATTTTCTCCCTGGAGAAGCAAGCATTATCTATAGCAAAATATGACTGTTCCTCACCCAAACTCCTCATAAGGAGGAACGAATAACAGAATGATGGCTTGCGGATTCAGGCTCCTGAGGTTACAACTCTCAGCACCTCAGTTAAAGACTGGTCTTAAACAATCATCACTCATCCCTTAGACTTGTGTCTAAGTTAAATAACACTCTTAAATATTTAGTTATTGGCAGGTGCATTTAACACACATCGGAACTGCAGAATCCCTATGGGCAGATAGCAAGGAAAGGCAGAGTACGGCTGAGCTGCCAATAACTGCACATCACCATACCTGATGGCTGCTACACACTAGGAATGAAGAGATTTTACTGATCCACTTTGTGTTGCAAATAATTTCGCCTAATACTGTACCTATGAAATTATTGAGTACAAGGTGTCCTGAAAGGCCATATCTCAGCTTGGCTGAAATCTACCTCTCGGTAATGCTGTGGAAAAAATTAAAAGAAGATGGGAGAGAAAAGCTCTTTTTTTCTCCCCTCTTTGTTCTGCATTTATATGAGGATGAAGTAGGCTGCACTGCAGAACAGTAGTTTTGTCACAGAAGGTATCTTAGCTGATAAAAAGAAATAACCTTGTCACCTTCTGTATCCTTTGCTGAAGTTAACATTATGTCATTATGCTTCTGGTATTTTACAGTGAGACACAGAGTCAAAATAGCATTTCTTTTGTCTTTTTATTTTTTGTCCTCATCCTTAGAGCCTTGAACTCTATGCATAATGTGGGCCTTGAATTAAACATCTGCTCTCTCTGGATGTTAGATGTTTGCACCTTTACTAGGGACTTCAGTATGGGAGTGTAATCCTGTTCTTACTAACACTGGTGTAAAGTAGGGATCATTACAGTGCCGACAGTGGAATTACTCTGGTAGAAAAAAGGGGTAAATGGGGCTCTGGATTGTCCACAGACTTTCAGACAATTGGAAAAGATGTTGCAGTATGTCCTCCAATTACTATTAACAAAAGTGCTCTTCCCCACATAGCTATTTTTCTCAAAGTGCCAATTTCTTTTGAGCTCTGCTTCCCATTAAGACTTTTCCTGAATGAGGGCAAATGAGAGTGATGCTCACTTTCATCTGCCAAGCAGTATTGGAGGACTGGCCTTGCTATTACTATGCACTCACAAGCAGCTCAGAAGCAATTGCAACACACTTGGTTGTCTGATTTGAAACTCTGAAAAAAGAAAGTAAGGTTTTTAAGGCTCAGCTCAGTAAGAGAATAGCCTGTGTGGCAGCATTTAAAACTCTCAAGTATTTTTTAGAACAAAACTCTTGAGAAGAATTTTTTTTCCTCTCTTCTCTTTTGCAGTATCCAGGATCTGGTGTGTTTCTCCTGCGACGATTCATGACAGCAACAGATATCGTAGTAAAAAGGTAAGAATTGCAAGAAAATTGTCTGCCTTGATTATCATTATTGTGCTCAGATTTTACAGCAAAAAACAGACCTGGTTTTGGTAGGTGGAGGAAGAAGAATATTTAGTTGTATAGAAATTAAACTGCACTGTTAAACAAGCTGTGAGCTTTGAACCGTAATCCCAGTCTGGCTGACAATTTAAGAGAAAACGTTTTGCACTGAGGCCTCTTGGTGAAGTAAGGAGTGAAATCCATGAGCTCCTGTCCTTCCTGAGTCTGGGAGGAGTCTTGCTCATAGCCCGTGAGCCCAGATCTGATGCCAGCACTCAGAGCTAACCCAGTGTTCAGAGTCCTGGCAGTCTGTTTAAACTAAAACAATTTGAATCTCTGTGATATCAAATCTATATTCATTTAGACTCCCTTATATATGCTTAGATTAAGAGTGACAGAATCTAATTTAGGCAGTTTTATTAATGACTTCTAAATCAAACTCTGTATCTGTTTTCCAAGGGAAATTAAATAAAGATGTCCTGTTCATATTTATGAGAGATCTTCCTCTACCTCAGAAACATATTTTCTGACTTATTGTTCCTAAACGGCTTCTGAGAAAAATGTGGGCCAAGAAGCTGTTTACAGTGGGATTCACACAGCTCTCTTTACTTGCATTCATTTTTTGTGTCAACATAGAAGCAGCTGCCAGCTGAGGAGTACCCAGCACCAGCCCTCTTGGACTGAGGTGCTTGCATGTTCTGTACCTCACCCAGCAAAGCCATGTCCAGTGGGGAGAGAACATGCATGTAATGGAAAACCTCACGGTTTATTGCAAAGTCTGTGCTTTATCAAATTTAATGAATTTATTGGTACAGTTATTCCAGTATTTTTTCTGCTTATAGGCCAGTTATTCCCCATCCGGTCTTACTAGAATTCCTGAACAGTACCAGTTGGAAAAAATGATGATGGACAAATTCTAATACAGGTTTAGTGCTACTATGAAGATGTGCTACTAAAACTAAACAGTTACTACAAATCTATAGGAGATTTTCCATAGAGAAAAGTTGAGTCAAAAGGTCTGAGACTGAAGCAGCCTGTTTTCTAAGTGGCTTTCATTTACTTTAGCCACTGTGCTGAATTTACTGTTATGGGTTACGTAAATAGAAGTTGTACATGTGAAAAAATATTCACTATTTTTCGTCCTTGTGGCTTTACTAATCCTCTTTGGTAAAAATCTGATGGAAATCTGGAGTAGCTTTCAGTGTCTACAGAGATTAAACCTTTTTCATCAGAAAATCTCAAAATGTCACACAAAACCCACACATTTTTAATGTTTTAAAACCACTGGGTTTGCTCAGGCCACGCAGTTGCAGATGAGTAGACGTGAAATCTTCACCTGAAGCTGTATGCACTTGGTATTTTTTCCTCTGACTTTCCTAAATAAGTTCAGAATAGATATTTTGCATCTATATGGCATACATTGTATACATGCTTTTGGGGTTTCTGTCAAGTTTAATCAGTATGAGTAGATCATGCCTCTGTATGATTACAAAGATGATGATCTAACTTTCATACAAAAAATCCCACCAGACCCGCCCAAAAATTCATCCAGGCCTGTTTGGAAAACCACTGCCTTCACTGGCACCATTTGAACTTGATCTTTTTTTTCCCCCTTCCCCTCACCTCTTCTTATTAACTTAAATTTGAAGGAAATTTCAGTATTTTTATTATAGCTACTGTAGGAATTTAGTGACAGGAATTCTGATTGCAGCTAGCTACAGGAAAATGTTTTACAGAATCTTACCTTGAAGTTGTATATGTCAGAGCCTCAGCACTTCGTCAGAGGTTTTCTACACTCTCAGTCAGTGTGGCAGCTTGTCTGCCTCCGTGATGGGAGCTAGTGTTGGTAGGAGCGGGGGGGG
>NW_010243745.1:27858-28103 GCF_000690775.1 Eurypyga helias | reverse complement strand
GGGGGGGCACTCTCAGGGTGCTGCATGGAGCTCCCTTGCTGTTGAGAGGCAGCACGTGAATGTAGGATTCTTTTCAAATTAATAGGATCCAAATAACTGGGAAAAGATGATGAAATCCAAAGTTTCAATGCTTCTTTAACATGAATTCTCTTTCAAAATAGATGTCATTTCTGGGAGGAGAGGATTTCAGGTATTGATTTTTTAACTGCAAAGTTACCATAAATGCTCAGTTATATTGTTTGGTA
>NW_010243745.1:26774-27829 GCF_000690775.1 Eurypyga helias | reverse complement strand
CTTGACATCTTCAAATTATCACATTGCTTGGTCATTTTCTTTCAAGTATTTCTAAATATTATTTTTCATTGTGGGTTTATGATACCCGTTTTAAGAAAGCCGTGTTCACTGTCTGAAGGAATCCCATCTGATTTTGTTTACTACTGTTTTAAGTGCAGAAATGCAGAGATACCCTGGAATAAGATAGACACTGACAACATTGCTGGAGTGGTTTTGTAGCAATGCTTAAGTGGATTTGCCTCATCCTGGAAGCCTTCTAAACTTGCTTGGTGGCTCCTTAATGAGACTACTGGTAAAAATTTCAGTGTGAGCCTTTCAAGTATGACAAGGCTCACTGCAAACAGCCTCCCTAGAGCTGCAGAACACATCTTTGATTCTCTAGTTTGTCTACTTGACTCAATTCATTGTGTCTTCTCACAAAACCCTGCCTAACTAACCTTGGAAATGTAATTATGCACTCACTATTCATTAGTAAGAATCCATATTTAATTACGTGTATCGTGTTCCACTCTTAAACTTTTAGTTCTTTGTTCATCAACATGTCACATCAGATTGCAGTTGACTTTCAGCCACTGCAGTAATGATCTTTATAGGAAAATTGTGTTCCCCCTCCCTTACGTTTTTTAAGGAAGGGACTTGTTTCCCACTCCTCTAGCTGCATGCAAGCTATCCTTGGTCTTTTGGTACACAAGCGTGACCATTCATTCCTCATTGAAGAATTTTATTTGTATTTTTTCAATGAAAACAGTTTTACTGAGGCAGTACTTAGAGATCTTTGTATTGAATCTCTACTGCAGTCTCTGGGGATCATGTCAGTTAAATTTGGACTGATTTCCATAGCAGTTTCTTTATTTTAAATTCACAGTAACTGTTAAAGACTAGTGGTATAAGATCATGTACTTGAACAAACCTAAAGTCTTTCCTAACAATTTCCTATTTACTGCAAAAATAAACTTCTCCAGAAGAACAGGAACTTATAATTAAAAACTCCTGAAGTCTAGCTTTAGCATACTACAAACTATCTGACTTTCCAGACAATCTCCTTTAATATGTGC
>NW_010243745.1:0-26755 GCF_000690775.1 Eurypyga helias | reverse complement strand
TGCTGAAAAAGGAATCGTGCATGAAATAAACCTTACTTAACAATATTTTTCTCAAACAGAAGCCTAATCGAATCTTCCTTCCAGGGTAAATCTAATCTATGGTCCTTAGAGATGCAGATTGCAATTCTTGCTTCTGAATCTGCATCCCCCTGTGCTGGGTTTTGGGTTTGTTTTTTTTCTTTTTCTTTTTCAGTGAAGAAGAATAAAAATCAAAGGGCCTTAGCCTCTAGATCTGGTTCACATATGCTCTGAATTGAAAGAAAGACCATGACAGCAACTCACGTCGTTGTCGTACTCCTGAAATCCAGGCCTTCCACCAGATTGCACTTTAGCACTGGAGTTCTTGCCTAGACCTTTTCCTGTCCCAAACATGGACTAATTTCTACGAATAATTCAGGGTCAAATTCAGAGGCGTCAAACTGGGTGCTAAGTCAATTAACTTGGCATGAAAGAAAATTTAAAAGTCTCTCCCTGGAGACCAGGTCTTTTTGCTGACACAGCTTTTACAGACTTTATATAGGGTGATGATATTTGTAGGAGCATCCTTCCTTGCTCCCACGGACCTGCCCTTTCTTTATATGATAACCTCATGGGAATCAGGGTTCTGCATTGTGCAGAAACTGTGCAGCCATGTCGTATTCCTCATTCTATCTTGGGAGTTTTGGTTGCTACCAAGGCAGAGCATGGGAAAGTAAAAGGAGAATGAATGTGTCCTCAGAAGACACCATTACTAAAAGACTTCCCTATGCAGTAACTGTGACATGAAAATGTACTGATGAGTTTATTGCTTGGTGGGGCTATTTCTGGGATGTTTATGCTCACCTCTTGCTCAGAGCTGTGCCTAGTGTAAGCAACTAGTTTTGAAGATTTGCTGAAGATAGTAGTGCAGTGTAAGCAGCAGAAACATTTTCCTTCAAATATGGCTATACTCCAAAAGAAAGTAGTTCTGAGTAGCTCATTTGTCCAATAAAGCTAGTTGGTAATATGCTTTGGGAGCTGTTTGCATCCAAGATATTGTAAGTGGAAGAACATTATCACTGGAAAGTGCTTTTAATGGCAAATGGTCTGTATGAACTAACAAAAAGAAAGAGATTGTAAGGGAAGTGTGAAGATCAGATTCAAAAGCGTATCAGAGTAACTCATTGAACTATAGCAAAGATTTACACAGAGTAGTGTCATGGGGCTCTGTTTGTGTCGTGAGCATCCCTGGTAAGCTGTAGGACTACAAAGCATGACGCTGCCATGACTAAACTGAGAATGAGATACTCATCTTGTAGCTGATAAAGGAGGTATAATAATATCTCATGATAAATTACGAAGTACAGGATGACTTACATTTTTCCTTCACACTAAAGAAGAACAAAATGATAAAAACCAGTAGTAACCCTAAGGCTTGTTCATTCTCTGATCAAAAATTAGGTCTCCCAATCTTACAGGCTGTCTAGAGCAACAGAAGAAAAAACGAGACTGTGAAAACCTGTTTGAAAAATCACTTCTAAATACAGTAAATAGCCAGTGGATTTTTAATAGGCAAACAAAGGCAAAAGAAATAAGTAATATTCATATATCAGAATATGGGTTGCATTAATTAAATGAAGTATTTTGTATTCTAGCAATCAGAGACTAGAAAGACATTATTTTAGAGTCAGGTGATATGCTGCTGGTTCTGTAAAAGCATATACTCCTGCTAGTAAAAACTTCTGATTGAAATCTTTTATTTTCTGGCACTATTGATTAGCTGTGGTGCATCCTGCAGACTGTTTCTGCTCTTATGTTATGTCTGATAACACCACTGTGATGAATTGTGTTGTGAAGTTCTAAAAATAATACCAACTGTCAAACAAATATGATCATTTGTGGAACTAGAGAAAGGTGTGGAAAATGGTGATGTGCAGAGTGACAGGAGAAGAATTTTGTTCTGAGAAGTTCACTGTGTGGATTTACAAAATAGTTTGTGTGAGATGAGACAGAAAATAAGATGAGATGGGGTTTTATGTGAAAATTGCATTAAAGCTACTCTTTTATAATTATTTTTAAATGAAAGCTTATCGTATATCCTCTTAATTTTTTACATTTGGGAAGGAGGAGAAAATGGACAGGAAATTGCCTAACTAAAGTAGTCCTATACAAGTTACATTCCTGTTAAGTGATTGATTAGAGGCCATTTCTTCCCAGAGAGGGTGGTGAGGCACTGGAACAGGTTGCCCAGAGAAGCTGCGGATGCCCCATCCCTGGAAGTGTTCAAGGCCAGGCTGGATGAGGCTTTGAGCAACCTGATCTAGTGGAAGGTGTCCCTGCCCATGGCAGGGGGGTTGGAACTGGATGGTCTTTCAGGTCCCTTCCAACCCAAACTATTCTATGATTCTATGATTGTAGCTATTTTGCAGGTGATTCTTAGCCACTGCTTGTATGCAAATCTTGCATATAAAACTACTGTAGAAATCTTGCATACTCATGTGCTGTGTTGCTTGTATTTTCAATTTGAGAGTAGTAATCCCTGCCTAAATGGTAATGTCAGCCATTCAGATGATGCTTAGGTAACTAAAGAACTACACAGTGTTACTGTTATGATGGTGTACATTTTAACAGAAGGTGGTACAGTGTAAAATCACACTTCACGAAGTATGCATTTAGCAAGAATATAGACAAAACTTACACCGTTTTTTTTTTTAGTTAAATATTCTTGAATCAAATAATGTGACAAATCAAACAAATGCTCAAAATAAAAAATTTTGAAGGACAGAGAGAGGGGTTAAAAGAAAATAGAGAGCAGTACATCTGGGTTTGGACTCATCTATCCTATCTGGGTTGACAATTAAAAATGTGATAATATGTCTTTGCTCTAAGAAAACATGTCCTCTTTGGTCAGACTGTGAAAACTCTGCGATTGGTGATTGTTCTGAAACAGGGAAAATAACTTCTGGCAGCAACACCTGGGAAAGCAAAAGTTTCAGATTTTGTTGGATTTTAAAACATTCATCTGACTTGCAGAATATCCACAAAAACGTTAAGTGCTAGAGGAAGACACAGTGAGTCTCCTCACTGATATTTGTCTTTGGCTGCTCTGCTCTGGCTCCTGGTTAGGTTAATGCATACAAAAGCAGTGCTAACAAGGCCCAGCTAAGAAGCCCCATTTTTTCATGTTAATACAAGGAGTAGGAATGTCAGAATGTGACAGTCATCTGCTGTAACCTTGCTTGATAAATATGAGTAGTAGATGGGGAAACTGCAGTCAAACTGTGCAATTCTCTAACAAGTCACAGTTATGTCCTCCAGCAACAATTCATGGTACGCCTTGTATCCTGTCATTTACATGACCTCAGAAAGTCTTTAGACAAATCATGTCTGATATGGTAGAGATTCTGAAAAGACTGGGTGGAGGAATCAACCCTCCTTGTCAATCCATGATGGGTAACCTCAGTGTTGAAGAAACCATCTCAATTGGATCCCTGCTGATTACAAGAAGTAGCAGCTACCCTGCAGGGACCATCACTTGGTCCTTCTTTTCTGCAGCAGTGATGCCTGGGGACCCTGACAGTCCTTGCCACAGGAGAGAACTTTTGTGTTGGAATAGCATTGCCTCATGAAAACATCATGGGGAAATAGGACAGGGATGTGGGGAAATAGGGTAGGGAAAAACTCAAATGGTACATGGAAGAAAGTTCTCTTCAGGAGGATATTTGCTCTTGGATAGCGTTGAGAAGAAAAAGAGAATAAAAGAATAGGAGAAGGATGTGTAGAGGAAGCACTTGTTATCGAAGGCACTAGAAGAAAAAAGTGAAGGAACTCTGGTTCTTTTAACAGTTCAGAGAATAAGGTCCCAGTCTGCATTCCTGAGTCATAACTCATTACATTTAAATAGAGGTCACTGTTTACTTTGATAAGAAATAGTTATATCAAAAATTACTTTGGAGTTTGACTGTGGAAAGAAAATAATGTGCAGAGCCTAGTCAACGCCTTATGTTAGTGGACCAGAAGCCCTCAGATAAACATGAAGGAATAAAGAAGACGAAACAAGGTTTTCTGAATAAAAAGTTCCATGGGCTGATGTGATATTTAATTTTTTTAAGTCTGCTAAATTAAAATAACGGAAGGATATAAGTCTGAAAATTTTGTGGTACAAATGAGTAGAAAAGCATGAGTTTTGTCAAGTGTAATATTCATGGAAGCTTTCATATTATTCAGATGATGTCAAATTCAGAGCAAACAGCATAAATGCTGAGCTGTGAGAAACTCTGTGTGAATAAATATGTGCCTATCACACTTTAGACATAAAATATTTATATATTTAAATGCTAATTCTCCCCTAACTGGACTGCTTCCTGAAAAAAAGAAAGAAGGATGTTTTTACAGAAAAGTCACTGGCTACAAGTTAGGCTTATTATTAGTAGTATAAACAGTGGCTAGAACCACTAACTAGCCTTTTTTTAAACTCTATTCTCTTAATTTTGAACCTTCACGTTACAGCATGATAATTACAGGAGCAAATTTAGCGTGGAGGCAAACAGCATTTTTCCTGCATCATTGCCTGATAGTGTGGAGCTGGTTGGGATTCAAGTCCAGACCCTGAATTCGCTGGTGTGTCAGAAGCAGCTACGGATTAGAGTTTAATAAAGAATAGGTCAGCTATGACCAGCTTTAATTGAAAAGGGACAGCCAGAGATAATTTCAAATGTAACACCATGGTTTCTTGCCTGTTGAAAGGAAAGAAGAGCTCTCACTTCCCTAAGTGCCCTTAGCGCTGATGGGAAAAGTCCAGCATTTTTAATGCCTCTTATCAGGCCCAGGGGCAACACCGAACCAAAAAATTATTTATATAAACCATTTTTATTGGATATTTTGGTCATTCACAGCACTATGAGAGAGACAGCTCACCTGTTTGTATGGCAGGTCTGAAGAGACGCAGCAATTTTAATTAATCCACAAGCATCATTCCTTTCCTCCGTCATGCTGCAAGTAAGCACACATGCAATGCAGTGATCTGATTCTGTGCCTCCATTCCTAGATCTGTACCTTTGGAATGATAATCTCTAGGGATAAATAATGGTCTTTAAACTTGTGGGGTACTGTGATGATAGGGTGATACTACAAAGATATCTGTAAAGACATTAGGTGCTCCAAAGCAATCTCTTCCCAGGGAAAACAGTGTGCACCCTACTGACATTGCAATTACCTAGCACTGCCCAAGCCTGCCTTCACTTGCTTTTATGCCTGCTGGATTCCTCTGCCATCTTATTGGTATACACTTAGCTCAGCTAGTTCAGTTCTCTCTTCCGTGGCGGTCACAAGCAGCAAGCTCTTTGGGCTTTACCCACCTTCTCAAAAAGACAGCATTGCCTCTCTTATGAGCTCCCTATTTATTTCTCACTTGGACTTTGTATTCCTTGAGCTCTACACAAGCTTTGCCCAAGGATATTTTATTGAGCGTTTTCTTTCTCAGTCACCCTCCTTATTTTTCATTCTCATCTTACAGCTGAATTTTCATTGTGTCTCTGTGCAACTCACCACTTGTGGTTCCTGACGCATTTTTTACTGCAGTTCCTGACATCTGAAACTGATTCCCTATAGTTCTTTGCCTCATAAACTCTCCATCTTCTGCCAAATCTCAGCTAGAGATGTACCTTTTAGTACTTGTCTATAGCTCTTAATTTTCTCTTTTCAGTTTTTTTTTTATTATATAACGCGTCAGTTTTGTTGCTAAACTACATAAAGTATTTAGGAATACACAGTATATTAAAAAATTAGCTATAAAAATATGGTTGAATTGTGTGGCCAGATTTAACTTATTCACATTAGTTGGAAAAAACTCCATCCTTTTCCAGAGACTTACACAGATACCCTCTGGAGTCAGTGACAGAGGCTGGGACGCAGTGTATTTTAGGAGCAGACTTGACAGCAATCCTGGAAGCTATGCAATGCACCAGGGGCTGCTCACCGGTGTGGCAGGCTGCTCTAGGTGGAGCAGCAAGCTGGTCCAGGATTGGGATATTGGCAAGGCAGCAAAAAGCCACGTTACAATAACAACAAGCCAAGTGAGGACTTCTGTGAAAAACACCTGGTGCATAAATTCAACATTTTCTTACTGTCTTCAGTGAAAAATCTTCTTTTACCCCTTGAATCTTATCTCTGCAGCTTCCTTATTGATACAAAGCAGTAGAGTACAAATCTCATATACATGGAAGGAGCAGGAAACTGCACATCTTGCATCCTTGATCACCTTAGGTACCTATACAAACTCCAAAGCCACAGGGCCATCAGAGCTGTAGTAAGGCTTTAAAATCACTTTAAGGTACTTATATCAAATGAGTTTTCCATGCCCCTATTCTGAGGCTGAGTAAGTCAGAAAACAGAGTACATATGCTGCCCCCAGAGGTTGTGTCACTGGCAAAGAAGTCAGGCATTGCTAATTACTGAAGTGCCTTACTGTGTCCTTTGGCTTAAATAACTAAGGAACTGAACCAAAGAGACCACAGGAATCAGTGGGAATTTTCTTCCATTTACTTCAGCTGGCTTGGGGTCAGGCCTTTGTCACAGTGTTCCAAAACCTGCTTAAATACACCTCTAGTTTCTACTGGTCTCGTGAACTCTATCAATTGTTCCCAGATGCATTGTGCAGAAAATAATTTTCCTTTTCTGTGAGGTTTCAAACACAAACAGCAAGCAATATGAGAAGTCTGTGGGCAGCTGGTTTGACTTTTGTCCTAGAAACTCCAGACTGGCCATGCATAACCTTTTGTGAACAGAAAAAATAACAATAATTCAAATTGATTTGGATGTGAGTACAGTCAAAAGGATTGAAAACTGGCTGAGAAGACCCTGGCTTGAAAGGAACTTCAGACGACACTGAAGAGAGAAATAAGAACAGAAAATGGAACCGTGAGCAGGAAATTATAAAATGCAATGCAAAACAATAGATTTTCCTCCAAAATCTGTCTTCATTTGCACCTTATGTATTTCCTTTGTTCCTGACCTCCTCTCTCACAGATTTTAAACAGGCCTGTTAAGGCCACTGGCTTCATTAAGGGTGTTGCTGTTTTGCCTCAGTGTCACTGCAAAGTCTATCTGCCTCAAAGACTTTGAGATTGCTGCATGTGGTCTGGAAGAACATGCCCGTGTTTCTCACAGTCTTCAGGAAAAGCAAATATGAATGATACTTACATGTCTGTTCCTATATTATTTTTTTTTTCTCAGGATGTGCTGTGAAAGGGACAATTAACATTTTACAGCCAAACAGCGACCCATCATTTCCTATCTCAATGTGGGATGTGTCCTAAAGAAGTTCCAAATAGCCTTGGAATACTGATCCTGAACACAGAAGAGGGAGTGTAGGCAGATTTGTTAGTGTGACACTGGGTGGAAGAGAATTTAGTATTAAGAGAATTCAAACTAAATATCACTTCCTATCAGAAGTATTTCCCTTGAAGTGTGCTAGAAGACCTATTTCTTGAGATGCCTGAGGAGCAGTGGAAGATAAGTAATCTGTAAGAGACATCCTTGCCTTGGCAGGAGGAAGAACCACGTAACCTTAAGGTCATAGGTGTCTAAAATGGATCCTGCAATGATTTTAATGGAGTGGCTCTAATATAATGTTAGCAGCTGAATTCACTTCACTGGAGGATCGGTACTTATTTGAAAGTGTTCACACAGCGATATATATTTAGAAACCAACAACAGCCTAGTTTCAGCTGCTTGTCACACATGTAGGATGGGTGCTAGATAAAAGTGACATGGATTTTAAAAAATAAATAAATAAAGCAGAGGAGAGTTTAAGTACAAGCTTTTTTTCCAAGGAAAAGTCCAGGAGTCAGAAGAATTGGTTGAGATTTTGTCAAGGTCATTTTTTTCAGGCGTTTAATGAAGCCTGGCCTCCAAACTTACTTCAGGAAAAAGCAAAAAAAAAGGAGCTAAGGAGTTAGCCTTCAATTTGCAGTTATAAATTTGAGATGCTATATCTAGGACATGTGGTTAAGCAATTACTAATACGAAATGTATCTGCTTATATATCTAGTTCATTTTAGATAAAACAATCTATAATGAAAATAGATTTATGGAACTAAATGAAGCAATTATGATCAGACCACAAAATATCTATACATGTGAAAATCCAGTGCATACAAAAGTAATTAGATAAGCTACCAATCCAATACACTGTTAGGCATACTATACAAATGAGCGACCTAATTGTTCTGTTGTGCTGGTGTTAAGCAAACGTAAAATAGGTTAAATTCAGATTCAATGGTTGCTATGTGGTTTTTAGCCAGACCAGGTTTTCTCTGACTTCGAGTGCAGTGGTATACACCTAGGGACACGGGGAGCAGCAACAATTTACTAATATTTGTTTGGTAGTTTAAACATCTGTTGGTTTGTTAGGCTGGACATAATCATAGAACGAAAGAGGAAGGAAGGACTGAGGGACTGTTTATTTGGGTAAGAAAATGCAGACATGCAAACTAAAGGACAAATAGGTAAACACTTAATTCAAGTTGATTTTCACATCCAGATACCCATCACAGTTGTGCCTGGTAAAATCAATATAATTTACTTTTTCTTTTGCTAGAAATAGCTGCTGTTTCTTTTCAAGCTATCACTCTGAAACTGCTTTCTCTCTTCTGTGCTTTGGGTTTTTTTCCTGGTCTGCATTTGGGGTTGATAATTTTAACAGTTGAGTAACATGGAAGCAGATGCGTTTCTTCTCAGTCTTTAAAAGCTTGTGTATCCCATGCTTCTCATAAAAACAAAACCTATTGGGTTTTTAAAAATGTTTTAGGTTAGAAAGACACTGAGTCAAAGGAGGCAATTATGCTAGCCATTTAAATCCATTGATAAACTAACTGGTGAGTCTAACTTGAGGGTAGTGACAAGGAAGAGGCAGGAAGGCTCAGCAGAACAACCCCACAGGGGAGATGTACACCAAGGAGAGTGTAGGAGACTGTGGCACTGTCTAGGGCAGACAGTGCCTAGATAAAATCACATGCCTCAGTAAAATACAATGGGAAATTCTGCTTTGGTTCAGGTATGAATAGCAAGTCTTGTTGCTTTTGTTATTGCAGATGCTGCTGCAGGGTTTTATGTATTCTTCACTCTTTCTGCCTTTTTTTTTTACTTTTTTTTTTTATTTTTCCTGAGAAAAACAGTTATATATCACATCCACATCTTGAAATGTGCTGCATTTATAAGCCTCTGAATGACTAAACACACAATGGAATCTAACACAAAGGATGAATTGTAAAAAAACAGAATGTAGCATAAAACCAGAAAACAGAAGAGTGTAGATTAAAATCCAAGAGGTGTTTATAGAACTGAGTCAACAAATCAGCTTGAACACATTCATACATTTGCTTTAGGCCTATCTATAATTCAGTTTCAAGATTGTTTGCCTGAGTATGTAGGGACTGATTGCCCTCTTGCTTGTTTGTTTAAATCAGGAACATCTTTGGTGCATTTACTAATATAACAGTGACATTATGGACAAATGAGTCAGTCACAGAAGAAGTTATATAATGGTATTTAAAAAAAGATGTGCCGTAGTTTACTGTGAGTAAAAGAATAATTTTTATAAGCTGTCAGCGAAGAGGTGAACAAGTTGGACTGTATACTGGGAACCAGTTCCTCAGTGGCTCAGTCTTGATCTATGCCGATGAAAGATCTGCTTGGGGATAACAGTCACTGAAATGAGCACAAGGCAACAATTTCTGCCAGTGATGCTGTTGACTGGAATTCACGATGGCCCTGTGCAAGCTAGTCAGAGGTCATTTGCACAAGATGTGAAAGCTGGAGCCATCCTGTTCTTCCCATTTCTGGAGTCACATGCAAGGCATTTACCTGAAACGCCCTTCTTGCCGCTTTCACATCCAATACTGCTTTCAGTCAATCAAGAAACAGAAGTGAAGCCACATGATAGATTTGACATCCTACAACTATTTGCCAATCTTTTTGGAGCAAGGCACATCAAATACAGAGAACAGTTCATATTCAGTCCACATGGTTAAACAAAATTAACTTTGGATAATGAATACATTAGAGGAAATTGTGATTTGCATGCAAATAGCCCCACAAACAGGAAATGAAACTAAATCAATTTGATAAATTACTCTTTGCAAATGAATCATTCAGACCTACTTTTGCAAGCACTGCATTGAGAGCTACCCAGAGCGACTGGTGAGGAAGGGGATAGAGGGACTGTTTCCTGGCAGGGTGTCAATCCTACACTGTCCAGGAACCATCTAATGGTAGTTCTCAGGTAGGTCCCACTATCTCCTACCTACCATGGTGCTGATGTCTTTTAACTGGAAAAAGTTTCCATGGTGACATCACTGTGAGAGCTGTAGTTAACACCAATGGTCAGCTCACCTTGCAGATAGCTGTCAAAAAACAAGGCCCCCAGGTTTCTTCTGGTGAGCTGTTCAGTCTGTGAATTTTGACCACCATCTGTGTGGAGGTCCTCAGCCTTTACCTACGTACTTCATAGGATTGAACCATACATCAGTGGGGAATTTCAGCTTCATTAGCAACTGTGTTACATCAAATTAAACTCCCTGTGAACTCACTAGATCTAGCTCCACTCCTATGTTATATTTATTTTGTTTTGTATTTATCTAGATATAGCTACATTGGGGAAAACAAAGATTCTGGATAGTTAGCGGAGTATGTGAAAGTAAGCTGGCTGTTTTCATGGCTGCATGATACAGCTGTGAAATAACATGCAGAGGAATGAACTAGATTCCCTAGTGTTGATCTTAGACTTATCCATCTCTTCTTTATCCATGTCAAGGGAAGTGATTCTCCCCCTCTACTCTGCTCTCATGAGACTCCACCTGGAGTGCTGCGTCCAGCTGTGGAGCCCTCAGCATAAGAAGGCTGTAGACCAGTTGGAGCGAGTCCAAAGGAGTCCACGAAGATGCTCAGAGGGCTGGAGCACCTCTGTGATGGGAACAGTCTGAGAGAGTTGGGCTTGTTCAGCCTGGAGAAGGCTCAGGCGAGAACTTATAGCCACCTTCCAGTACCTGAAGGGGCCTACAGGGAAGCTGAGGGGCTACTTTTTACAAGGGCCTGTAGTGATAGGACAAGGGGTAATGGGTTTAAATCGAAAGATGGGAGATTTAGATCAGATATCAGGAAGAAGTTCTTCCCAGAGCGGGTGGTGAGGCACTGGAACAGGTTGCCCAGAGAAGCTGTGGATATCCCATCCCTGGAAGTGTTCAAGGCCAGGCTGGATGAGGCTTTGAGCAACCTGGTCTAGTGCAAGGTGTCCCTGCCCATGGCAGGGGGTTGGAAGTGGATGGACTTTAAGGTCCATTCCAACCCAAACCATTCTTTGATTCTATAATTCTTCAAAGATCCTGATATTTTACAAGAGTTGTGAAGAATGTGGCAGTCGATGTAGACTGTTAGGCTGTCATGCACACTTAGGCGTGCTCTGCTGGCTTCCCTGTGGGTAAATGCTATGACCACACCTACTTTTTTGGGAGGTAGGAATACATTGGCTCGAAGAGAATTTGTTGTAAAATGATTTAACACCATTTCTTAGCTTTCCACTGAATGTAGATACAAAAGTTGGTAGGTAAAATTACTGAGTCATTGGTGCTACTACGTGGAGCGATTCTATAAAGGCAGAATTTTTCTATCTTTCTGGTGACCAAATTCCTCTTTCTGTCAGGTAAGACTTAGTGTGACACACATATTAAATGGCAGGGATATTCTGTCTGGAAGATAACAAATTTTTTACTAATAAAGCAAGAAGGAATAGGAGAAACTTGTGGGGAGGACTTAAATGGAAGTGTACTGATAAGTGTAAGTGCTTTTTGCTCAGCAGAGGTAGATATTGTGTGTGCATATTTGTGGGTGAGAGAGAAATACTTTCAAAAACACACACATTTTTCAGTGCAGGTAGAATAACAGTTTTTACTCCTGAGACTACTCAGGTGACAGACAAAGTAGTGCTTAAAGAAACTTTGAGCTGAAGTGTTATTTCTACAGCCATTATCAGCTGCACTCCCATGACTAAAACACATTCCTCCAGAGAGAGAGAAAAGCTAACAGAGCTTCTAGGCAATTCGCAGGAAATCTGTTTTTTCTTCTTCAGAAAGGAACAGAGGGAGTACTAGGTGAAAAAATTAACTTTGTTGAGACCAGATTTTCAGCACACAAGCAGACACAAAATGGACAATTATATAAGAAGTTAAACCCCCAGTCCCACAGTGGGGAATCCCAAGGCCTCGTGACATTTGAGACCAGATGAGCACTCGCTCTTCCAAACTACAGCACATGCAGTGAGGTAGTAAAAGTTTTCAATTGCCAGTACTGTAAATCACTTTAAGGAGTTCTAGTTTTATAATCTTCCGTACTTAAAAATATGCCACTTTATGTATTATTAATCAAAGACTAGAATATATTTCTGTTACATGATGTGTATAAGGATAGCATAGGTTCATGGTAGGTGGAACCACACCGCATTTATACCAGTTGGTGGTATGATTAAGATAAATTTCTGTCATCTCTCAGAGAAACAGATTATCAAACCCATTTTTCAGACAAAAAAGCAAAGGCTCTTGCATATATTCTGTATCAGAGTTTGAAAAACTCTTAATTTGCAGAGCCCATTCTCTCTCTGCTGTGTCTGTAGGTACTTCTTCTCCTCACTAAATACTATCACTGAGGCCAAAGGGCACAAGGTGCAATTGGTAGATGAAACAAGCACACAAGGGTGTATCCCACAGCTGAAAATCTCTTCCAGAGACTCCATTGTGCAGTCTTTCTAGTTTCATTTCTCTCTCCTAGGAGTGTGTAGATTTAAAAACATGTTTCCCGGTTATTTCTGTTTCCTTTTCTGTACAAGATTATAATATATCATGGAACTCTTATCAGCACAGATCTTTTCCAGCAACATGCAACAGAGGACATTTTGAAATGTGGGATTAGTAAAGGTAAAAATTGATCAGTGGAACAATCTAGTGTCTCCAAATTGTGTTTGGTAGTTTTAGGTAAGCACTATTCATGTCCATGCCTGCATTGAATATATCGTCACTATTAGATACAAAATAGAAAACACCAGGGGTGATGAGAAAAACATCTGGCCAAAGGAGATGATGGGAAGCAGTAAGATTTTCAAAGTGACTGTGATTAGTCTTTGTATTGAAGGAAAGAGTTAATGTCCAGAATACTTATGTATAGCATATCTAATTCACTGAGATGAACAAATTATCTAGGGTTGAGCTAAAAAGAACCCTGGTTTTAGACTACAAGAGAAAGACCACTGCTTTGAACTACAAGAAGTCAAAAAACCCTGCTTTGAACTACAAAAAGAGAAACCAGTAAGAAGAACCTTGCTTTAGTTGAGCAGCAAAAGAATTCTGCTTTGAAATACAAGTAGAAAAATCCTATCATATTCTGAGATGAAATGAAGTAAGAAATACATTTCCAAAGCAGAGACAAAACCTGGGTTTAGGTATTAATAGAGAACAAAAAGAAACAGCTGTAAATGCAGCAGCAGAGTTGTGTTATCTAATGGTCAACAACTGAGATTGGAAAGAACTTCTGAGTCATGGTTGCTGCCACTTTGGTTTCTCCTCGGCTACATTACTTACCTAACCGCCCCACTTGCTGTCTGTAAACCATAGCTGACTCTGCTTACCCACCTCGCAGAAGTGGGGGTATTTTTTACAGTGCTTTGAAGATGTTAAGCCTTATGTGCATGCTAAGTATTGTTATTATACTTTGCTATGGATGATTACAGTGCAAAGAGGAGAATAAAAGTCTGCTTTAATATAGAAAAGATAAATGAACATTCTAACTGAACAAGAGTAGGTAACATAGGAAAAAATCAAGAGACTGAATAAAAGGAAAAAAAAAAAAAAGATGAGGAGGAAAGAAGTAAGCAAGAACACTCTTCCAAGTACATCTGTCATCCATGAAGTGGAAAAGACTTGCAACCGAGTGAATTTCCACATGGAAATTACTTGCAACAGGGAAAGTGCAGTTTGCTTCCCTCCTACCAGATGAAGGAGGGCTCTTGCTGTCGCATTGCCATCTGGTGGGAAACAGCGGCAGGATGTCACAGCGTGTGCTCTCCAAAGAAGGTTATCCAGGTAGAGCTCGGGCAGGAGCCACCGGGTGTTGATACCAGAAACACCGCTGCAACGAGCGTTGCTTGAACGATCTCTCTGGGTGCTCCCACTGTAGCGAGGAGATGGACTATACTAATCTGAGAGCAAAAGCAGTATGTAACGGTGTTTTTGCTAATGGGTAGAAAGAAGAAAGCTGGTCATGCTGAAGAGTATGTGCTAAGTACTTCAAAAAATAATATATAATTAGGGAGACATGGGTAGATGAATTCCAAAGACTGGGTCATTCATCCACTCATCTGTACACTGTAGTTAGCTCTTTCCTTTAAGATTTCCAGTGAAAATGGAGAAATAATGAGACAGAGCATATGTACTTGTACTTCTATATGCATTAACCAAAGAGTTTGCTTTGGATGGCCTGATAATTATGTCCAACATAATGAAGATATATGAGGAAAGCACAAAATTAACTTCGTCTTGCAAAAAAATTCAAAAAGTGCTGAATTTAGGTTTTTGGTTTTTTTTACTCAAGCACACACAACAGGAAAGTGAGAATGAAGCTGGCAGGAATAGAAAGGCCCACATTCTGCAGAATGTTTTGCCTTTTCAGAAGTGAATACTAGTTGTGGTATAAATTTGTTGCATCTCCAAGCAAAGCCAGCTAGTTAAGTCAAACCTTTCCAAAGAACATGCTAATGTTTGTGGGCTGAAACACTTTTACAATATGTGACAAGACAAATCAATTGAAACAGGAATGACCTGGATAAAACCAGATTCCCTGTAGATACTTTATCTTCATGAATGAAACTACTACAGTCGGTCTTGTTCAGGGAGGCCAGATTCTGAGTTCCTTTTCACCCCTGTTTGTCAGATCACCTCTGCTGACTCCATTCATCAGTCTTGCAGCAGGAAGGTTTCTGTGGCATCATTCAAAGGCATCAAAACAGAAAGTCCTTCAAATATTGATTCTGCCACTATGTATTAGGCACACTGTTACATTTGATTTTTATGGATTGTTACTTTCCTCGTGGACCTTTCTATTCCAGGTCCCCTGAGATCGATGAACGTGCATGCTAAGTAGAACCTATTAAACATTATTCTTCACTAATTTTAAACCATACATTTCAACAAGCAGGAAGGCATTCAACGTGTCACAAAACGCTACTAGGGAGCTGCAATTCAGCTTCCTATCAGAGCAAGAGCAGTAAGGACTTCACTTCCATACTGCCGAAGGACATTCTGTGCTGGGAACAACTGTGCCCTTCTAAGCTATGTGGTTGAATCACAAGACACTGGTGTAAACCTTCTCCAGCTTCCTAAACATTTTGTAAAAGTGGAGTATGGACCCACTGTGCTTCCGTAGCTTGCGATGGCCCTTCTCTCAACACCATGATGTGGCCTGGAAAGCAAGA
The DNA here is from genome assembly GCF_000690775.1 of Eurypyga helias. Classification (NCBI taxonomy): domain Eukaryota; kingdom Metazoa; phylum Chordata; class Aves; order Eurypygiformes; family Eurypygidae; genus Eurypyga; species Eurypyga helias. Next base: position 11,283 of record NW_010243745.1, on the reverse strand, counting down.
CCCTAAGTGGTCTTCCGGCCAGTGATGAGATGGTATGACATTAAACTCTACCCACGTTTTTGTACCAGCAGCAGAACAAACCCTTGGGCTTTTCACAGTTTATATAACTCATTTTAGGTTTTTGTCCCCTGGATTAAGGATCCTTAGTGACCCTGTGCCATTTTTTCTTACCTTGTTTCACCTCTGTGGCATATAATGTGTTGACTTTCTGAAGCAAAAGAACTGTCATGTTTCTGGAAGAGAAGAATGGACCCCTGTAACTTTAGCTCAGAGCAGGGCAAAATCAGAAACACTGGAAGCTAGGTGCAAGAGAAATGGGGAGACCATAATGCAGGAAGCAGCCGAGTGTACTAGCAAAGGTTCTTCTGCAAGGATCTCTGAGGTGCTTGAAGGTGCTTGAGGTCCTTCTGACTCCTGCTGATTAGCTGCTAAGCTGAGTACCAGTTCTCCTGCCAGTAGGTAGAAAAGGGCAAGGACACAGTAAGAGGAGACTGTATTTAGGTTTTATCAGAGTGGTGAAATAGTCCCATGGAAAGTGAAGCATAGTCCATAGTAGTCTTTCTCCCTCATCAGTTGAGATCAATGCATACAGGCTGCCCAGATCTACTGGCATGTGGCTTTTCCACATCCTGAAGAATCCTTTCTTTCCCTGAATTCTGCTGTGGTGCCTTTTTAGATGTAGGGTTTGGATGTTGGTGGTTTGTTTGTTGTTTTTTTTTTTTAAAGTTTTCTTTACCTCAAATCAATTATCTGTTAACTTAAAAACCTATAAATTACTTTAGCTAAAAGTGTATATTGAAATATGAGAGTGACAAAATTAGATGATTACTGGAACTATTCTGATGTAAAGTAAGTTCTAGACCACTATCCTGGAGGGTAGTTAGGTCTCTGCACATAATAAAAACTTAAATTCCAGAATAATGAAGCTTTAATAATCCCTTCAATGTGAGGAGACACTTTCTCCCTCTTTTCTGCATGCCTTTTATTACATAAGACTGAATTGTGGTTAAATATGTCTCTCAGTTCATGTGGGCCATATGAAAATTAAATAAAACCAGGTGCCGTTCAGCGTGGTGTGTTTAGGAATATATGGTTTGATCCTCCCTTGCAGCATCCACAGGTTGACTGTTTCCACCAATTCAAGATGAGAGCAAAGTGGGTGGGAAGCATTATCGCACCTGGATATTAAATACCTAGTGAAGGTAAATGGCAGCGATATAAGAAATAAACCAGTGAAGAATAAACTCTACAGTTTACTGTAGAGTGTACTATAGCTATTGCTTCCCAGGATTGTTATGTAAAATGCAAAGACAGAGAGAGAGATAGACATAGACATAGATATAGATTATAGATAGATAGACATAAATATACATAAAATGCAAAATAATTTTCTCAAATCTTTTTCAGCACTTCTGAAACACAGCTAGGGGGAAAAGTGCTATACATGGTTCATTTTTCTTCTTTTTTGTTTGTTAAGTGCCTATCATTGTGAAAATGTAGTGTCTCCCAGAAATCAGCAGGAGTTTAATGAGTACACTCAATGGACAGACATGCTAAGACAGTGGACTCCAAGTCCATCGTTTGGCATTAAGAGCAATACTGCACTATGACAGTGGGAGAGGCTCAAACATGAAATCAGTCATCTCCAGTTCGTTTGGATTTCAGGTTGTAGAGTGAAGAAGCATTTGTTTATCAGGCAAAAATAAATGCCACTGTGGAAAGATTGACTATTTCAGTTATAGCAAGATAGATTCATCAGCATTTATAGCTGAAGTACAAGGCGGAAGACACAAATGATAATGCACATGCCATTTTCACACTCTTTAGGGATTCCAACTTTCACCTTGCCAGCTCTTTATTTCACTTAGTATCTTGCAGGACAGAGCTGTTTATATGACTATTTAATTAAAACCAATTATCATAAAGTGATCCCATTTTCTGCATTGCAGTCCCTTTGCTTTACTTAGGAGTGGTCTGAATTTACATCAGCTTGACAATTAAAGCTCCAAACCAGTTGTGAAAACCTTTTATATCTGGTTTTCATTAGTTCATATTAAACGATTCATTGGGTTGATTTTCACTTCAGTGAGCCTTCTCATAAAATCTGCTTAGGCATAATGGTGATATCACATAGGAAGTGAAATGAATTAATACATCAGCAGAAACACTAACTATAAGGCTATATTTTTTCCTCGATTCTTATTATTTTGCAGATATACTTGTCAGTCATGTAAAAGATATACTGAGACCAAGGGAGTGGGAAAACAGCACTAAGTCAAAAGGATGCTTTGACACTATATTCTGTGTTCATTTGCTGAAACAGGTGTGTAGTCAGCAAATCTCTGCTGAAGGGATTCTTTGACTGTCTCTTCTTAGTATTATAATGGCATCACTAAAGCTGCAATAATTAAGGATCTCTCAGCATTTCATTACAAAACCATATTTGCAAGAGGACCTATAAATTGCATATAGAGAAATTTTACTTCTTGTTCAAATGTCTTCCTTAAATTAGCTTTCTGAGTGTTTTTTCTTAAAAAAAATATTAATTTATTGATAAGAATAACTTAATGAGTATTTAGCTCTGAAGGCATGGAGGAAGAGCCGTAACCCAGTAAGAAGACATGGTTTACCACCTTCCAGATCTGTGGAAATATTACATAAAATGTAATGTACAAAATGTCCCTGTACACAGGAGCAGACACTGATCATCAGAAATATAGGTGTTTAGCAGGCAGGGAGCATCCTTGCATTTATAGAATTTTGATGCTTGGTGGAAGACCTGTACAGGCTAATTGAAAATACAAATCTGCAAGATCTCATGTATTATTAACCTTATTAGAAGGATGGAAAAAAAGAGTTACAGTGTAGCATAGCTGAGATGGTGTTTCTGTCATCCAGTTGCATGCCCAGTTCAGTAAACTCTGTTGTGCCCAAATTACCCTCCATATTCTCTTCTATGCACTTTAACATGAGGTGATCATCAGCTATAGGAGCAACACGCTGGAAAGGTAACCACTACATAGCTTGTGCATGGCAGGGTGGGCTGGCAGAAGCGAGGAGACAGTCTTTGCTGGCTGAGATGCTTTAGCCTGTAACTCCATAGGCAGACAGCTCAATAGTATGGTCAGGCACTCCGGCTTGCAAATGTAGTTTGCCTTTGTTGCAGGCAGGAAAAGCGGAGAGGGACTCAGGCAGGGAAGATCCCAAACTTACCTCCTCAGATCAGCTAGAGCAAGCCAAGGCTCTCTTTCTCCAGTTATTATTGGTCTTTTCTCTGGTTATTGTCACTCTTTTCTCTCCTAGTGACAAGATCAGATTCGGACCCTGTTTATAGCATGTGAAATGGTGGGTCTTTGTGAGGGGCTGTCCATGGGTAAACACGGCAATGGCAATTTTGTTATTCCTTGTCAGGCTCCATTCTGTAATTTTGGCGTTTTCCTTCTTATGCAAAGCCTGTGTTCACAATGTAGGTGTTAGGCAGGGATGGATCAGCTGTGTAATTCTGATTTTGAACACCAAATGCTTTCCACAGCACTGTCACAGGCCGTTCTGGGGTCTGAGTTCTGTTTTACATGTGTAAAAGACCAGCAAATGTCATGCATATTTTTCCTTCATTTGTAAAGAAGAAAAAAAAAACATTTTAGTGTCTGTGCTGCATAATAGAAGTGTTTATTCAATTTTACTTTAAAAATACCTAAACATTTTTATTTCAGATTTATTCAGTATTTACCCAAAAGACTGAAGCACATTTTTTTGGACATATAGTGATACGATCTATAAATAACGAAGAAGATTAATTAGGTATTTATCCAACAGATGGTCAGTGAGTTAAATAAGGCAGGTTTTAGAAAAATTCGTAATTATGTATTTTTGCCTGTGAGCCCAGTTAAATCTGTATAGAACACTAAACATGAAAATCTGAAGGATGACATTAAGTGGTAAATGTGAATAACAAGAGCACTGAAGTTCCCTTTCTAGGACTTGTGCAGTTCAGTAGCAAATGTCTGCTCCTCCAATCTTTTTTTGTTGGAGTTACTTCTGATTCATGCCATTGTAACTAGGAGCAGGCCCAAGGATGAAGTTTTGTTCTCTATAAATCATGCTGTTCTGAATTTTTTTATTTTTTTTACTTAAGTAGTTCTGTCTTACCTCTCAGTTTGTCAGATTGTTGACACCAAACTTTGTTAAACCATAGTTCCTGCTGGAGTTACCCACTGCATATCCAATACTTGCATAACTAAATCGCTCAGATGACATGAAACAAGGCCTGTATGTGGTGTAATATATTAACCTTTTGCATATTTATCAGGAAAAAATCCAAGATTTAGTCTACTTTCCACATAAGGATACAGAAAAAAATTTATATGTATAAAATGTGTTGAATCCTAATGCTCAAGTTTAAGATATTAACCAGTATTAAGCTTAGGTTTTGACAGCCTGGTTCATTATTCTTATTTCCACTTAATTTGAATATTATCTTCTGCATGTCTTCTTCATTTTTTTGTCATATTGCAAAGCCTCATTTTTAAGCAACAGATGAATTTGTGCTACAATTATATTCCCTTTATGTGCCCATCCATGTTATCTGACATCTTGAATAGGTGACATGTGAGCCAGGTGCTGTGGAAAAGCCAGTCTGTCCCACCTACTGAATGATGATTGTTCCCCACTTGAGCAAAATGATGATTTTTTTCCTGAAAAACAGCCCATATGTCTTAAACTAGTAGTTCTAATACTGACATTGCTGTTGTATGAAATGGAAAAACTGGGGATTTTTTTGTCTTTTTAATTCGCTTTGTAAGCATCCTATTCTCATTTCAACTGTGTAGATCAAAGGCACCAGCTTACTGCCGCTGAATCTCTCAACAGTCAGGTTGCGTGTTATCAATACACTCTTTTTAAATGTTATTTTATATTTTATTTAGCCCATACTTCAGGTCCTACGATCATGTGAGACCAGGAGCCATTTTTTATCACAAAAAAAGAAACAAAAAAGTTTCTATACCTCATAAGTGCAGAAAACAATATTTGAATCTGTTATCTGGGTATCTGATCAGACTGCAAGGAAGAAAATGAGCTGCAACTGCGTCACAATTTTAAAATCTCACTGTTTTTAAATTAAGCACATGGTATGACTTGATTGAAACCTGATTTCAGCATTGGCAGAAAGGTCCCTCTAATTCCCCAGTGGATCTGTGTGAATGCCAAGAAGATGCCCCTTCTGCCACCCATTCCCAAGGCTAAGATCATAAAAGTTAAGCTGCCATTAGGAAGAACGATGATACAGTCTGTCTCTGGTGCCCTCCCACTATCATGATCACTTGCCTCCAAGTAGATGACAAGAGTCATGTCTGCTAAAAATACACATCTCTCAATAGCTGAAAAGCGAGCAGGAACAATACTGTAATGCCCTGCAGAAACTAAGGGTGGAAAAAGGGCAGAATGGGGAGGAAGCACAGAAAAAATTGAGAAAAGCTGTACAGAAAAGTCAAAGGAGAAGCAAAGCAGTGACCTACAAACCAGCTACTCCTCCTTGGGAAAGCGGCTTTGTCTTGGAAGTTGGAAGAGAAAGCATGACCAGTAGTAGATACAGAGTATGCAGTAAATGTGAGTCACCCCTGTTGAGCAGAACCTGTAAATCGAGCCTTTTTTTAGTTAAAAGATTAGACTGAAATTCTGTTCAGTTTGATGCTGCACACAAAACTTTATAGGACCAGAGCTAAGCGGTTGACCGAACTGGTTTTAATTTATGTTTTATTACTTATTTTTATAAGATTTTACTTTTCTCTATCACCCTTTTTTCCCTTCTAGCAACAAAACAGGAGAAGGGAAAGATAAACAGAACCTGAAAAAGATGATGTAATATTTGAATGCACCTTTTTTTAACCTTTGAGGGAATGCTGTAAGATTTTGAATGAGTATGTTTTTTTCTGAAAATACTTGTAGGGTTTTACAAAGTCCTGTTGGAGGTAGGGTAAATAAATAAATCTGGAACTAAAAAGTCAGGCCGTGCCCTGCCTGCCTTTCTACCATAATATCTAAAGCCTGGGTGCCACAGTTAATACTGAAAAGTGAGAAGAAACATGGATACCGTAGCACTTGCTAACCTTCACTTGGTCTTACGATTTTTCTGTAGAACTATGATAATTTTCTAATTTAACTGAGGGTCTGAACCTGTAAAAATGGAGTTGAAGTCTGAAGGGAAACAATGAAAGCAGTAGCAGGCAGGTAGGAACCCCCGGCAAGTGCCAAATGTAAGGTGAGCTGGGAGCGCTGCCTCTCTTCACACATGTCATCATGCAGATGTCATCTGAAAACAATTTACTTAACACTGTAGAAACAGAAGGTTTCTCATCTTAATTACACCATCTCTGAAATAACACCAAGGATTTAATTGAAATTATTGCATAATTAAAGTGGCAACTAATGTAAAGGAGAGTGTAATCAAGATTCATACTTTATTACTTATGGAAGCCACAGATTGTGGCCTGGGGTCCTGGTCTGTGGACATGGAGGAGGAAAATGTGGGCATACAATTGGGACCCCAAGGCAGAAATACAGTGCAGGACAAAGGGAAGGGTGTGGACACCATGGTATTGATGTTCTGCTTTAGGAGGTAGGACAAACTCTGACATACTGCATTATAATGTGGATTATAATATGGAAGATGGAATAGTCTGAAGATCCATAGATAAATATATAACTATAAATTACCTTTCTCTCTAAAAACCTGTGGTTAGTGGCCAAGGAATAGCAACTCACAGCTGGCCTGTGGTGAACAGCAAGGAAGCGAATGAATGGAGAAGTGGTAGGGCAGTGATGGCAGACAGGAAGCATTAGAGATATGCTAATATCTACAGAGGAATTCAGTGCTGTGGCTGGAACTAAGACTCAAATAGCCCACACCTAAATTTCTGAAGATTAAATGCCAAATCAACCCAAATAGCAAGACAATTGACCACTCAATGATCCATAATTTACAAAACCAAAACCATGAATACTTGATAAAACAGTTTGGGATAAATGAAAACCAACTCCAGTCTTTCAGCTCACACCTTAAAAAAAAACTAAGTCACCCTTCTCTGCCTTGGAAATATTACTTGGGAAAAAAAAAAGGAACTGTGGAGTATTTAGGAGAAGTATTGGCTGACTGATTCAGGGTTTTTTTGATTGCATGTAATCACAGGAGATGGTCTGGCAGGGAACTAAAGAGATCATCTAATCCTTTTCCACATCCACAGTAACATCTTGGTACCAGAAAGTATCTATTATATTTGATTTCCGGCTTCCTCAGAACACTTACCATTAAATAACTTCAGGGAATCTTTTCTTTCTGAATTTCAAGCTGGGGCAGAGAGAGACAGAATATCAAGCAATTGCTTTACCTTTTGGAGTAGATATCACTGCTTTCACATAAGGCAGAAATCTGCTCTGGCAGAGCAAGGAGTAGTCAGGCACTGGAACCTCAACTGTCTTTTCAGTTGGCCCACTTAATGGATTAAGGGCACACCAAGGTTCATGCCTACCACATGGTTTCTTTCATTACTGAGAACTGCTCTGATCAAGATAATACTAACATTTGCTTATCACCAGCGATGCAAACAGAAAACATTTTCTGTTTGCAGCTCAGCAGGACTAGTTACATGGCAGTTGTCTCACACAGCCAGCTGAGTGACAGCTTCCATGATAGGGATGAATGTGCTGTGGAATAGAAGCGGAGGAAGCATCTTCTTATGCCCTGCAGAGAAGCCAGAAGAGGAATGGGATTTGCTTCTTCAAGTCCAAAATAAGGAGGAAAAAAATTAAAAGCCTGATTATATGTAGATTCTTCATTGTCCAAATAGCTAACAATTTGGTAATATGCCTGCATATATTTTGGCTGTATTGAATGTTACTTGGTGTTATTCCTAGGGGAATTTTATCAGTAAAAACATTCTTTCCTGTGTGAGAATTGAGACATCTCTAGGACAGTGACTGCTGAATAGGAGAAAACCAATAGAAACCTACCGACAGTCAAATATAGCATTAATTCATGCCTCCTGAGGGATAACAAAACATATGTTTTGGTAGCATCAAGTGGTGAGCAGTGGGGGGGAAATCTTAAGATCTCCCTTGATTATCTGAGACCTTCCTCCTGTATTAAAACCTAACCTTTGTTTTGCCCACTGAGAAATCCTTTTGGCATTTCACAACACCTCTGAGTACCTGCCCCAAGGCTTTCTAAAACTCTTCCTCCCAACTAGCTTTGAACTTGTGCAAATTCTGCAGAGTGTCTTGGGGAATGGAAATAATTTGTTTGTCCATTTGCACTTACTGCAGTTCAGACGAGGCTCCCCAGTCAGGGCTCTGGGCAGAGTTTTCCTATGCAAATTCCAGCAAAGTGAACATCTTTTGTGCTAAATATTCTTGCACAGTACACACGTTACTCCCCTGTCAAAAACAGTTTGTACTGAAGTGCCTGGTTGTTGTAAACAGGGAACAAGGAAAATGACTTCAGGGGAAGGCTCACACACACACACACGTAGCTCTGCAAGCAGCTCTGATTGAAGCCGTAGGCAAACCAGCACTTTAAATCTGTCTTTGGAGACTGGGGACCAAAGAGACCTAAACAGCACAGGAAACTTAAGACATTATCCAACAGATGTGGTTTAATTTTGCTACATCTGTTGGCAGATATACCGAACGTGAGAATATAGGATGGCTGACAATAGGAGCCTGGGAGGGGCAAAGCCAGAGGCAGTGAAAGCTGAATGTCAGGGACGTGATGCCCGAGGCAGGTGTCTGTGGGCATAAAGTGAACTCTATCTGTTCAGTCTGCCAGCTGGATAACATTTGTTTCTGTAGATGGAAAAGGTATTTCCTCTAGAGATGCTGCAGTCATCTAGCAGGGTTCATCCTGCAGGTACAGTGAGCTGGGAAATAAAAAATTACTTTGGCAAATTAGCAGAGGGTTAAAAAGTTACAGTCAGCATTTTCAGAATTGCACACAGATTTAGGAGGGCTCAGTTTCTGCATGCTCAGCCTGAGACAAATAATGGCTCAGATGCTAAAAGGCTAACCTCCTCTTGCCTTGGAAGTTCCAGATTTTCAGAGTTTTCTGCCCTCATAAAAAATGGACTTTAGCTCTTTTGAGTAGTGAACAATTAAGCACCACTGTCACTACCAACTTCTGGAAAATGTTAGTTCCTGTTTTCACCTTTTGGCACCTCCATCCAGCGCCAGATGTGCTAGTGCAAGTGAGATCTGTGATCTCAAACTCACTTCTGCTCTTATTCAGCTGTTGGGTTTGGTTTTTTTCAAATTAACAATAAGCCCTCATATTTAGGACTGCAATCGAATAGGGTTTTCAAAAATAAAGTAACAATAATGGATTTTTTATTTTTGACGTACCATATGTATTGTCTTTTAATAAGGTCTTCCTGAGCATCTCCTGGTTAGCCTGTTCCTACCTTATTCCTAGTTTATATGCATAGTCATTTAAAAAAGAAGGTATACAAAGACATTCCAGCTTCACCTTGCCTTGGCAGTGAAAAAGCAGCCTGCGTCTGCATGTTTTTTCACCATACAGTTCACCACAGTGCCCAATGTCTTGGTTAGGTACTTCCTCAAGAGAAGCGTGAGCATTTGGTATTACCTGTTGCTTCTGCCACTTACAGACAATAGGAACATCTCCATGTCACACTCACTTTGCACTAGCAACCACTTCAGTAAACTAGGGTTGTTTGGCAGGCACAACTGCCGAAAACAGCTGCCAAATACCCAGCTTAGCTCTGGCCAACCCAGTTCAGTCCCAGAGTAGGAAAGACACGCTTAGCACAACAAATTCATTAAGACTGATGTAGTTGCCATCTGTAGAAATGCCTTGATACACTGTGGTTATGTTAATATGCCACTCTGCCTGGTGTGAATACCCTACATCCCTTCCTGGGGTCAGGCTAGCTCATCCAGCAAAGGCTTACATTCTTCATGCCTCTACCATCAACTCAGCTCTCTTCCTTCTACCCAAATGGACATTTAATTTAAAACTCCATAAATTCATCATATTAACATAAGTATTTCTATTAAATTATTTCATGGTACTTTATTTAAATACAGCATGAGTATTTCCTACATCATACTGACAGATATCTACCAGATTTCCTCTTGTCTTTGAACATGAGCATATGATTATCCTTTCAGAAACACTGAAATCTTTTTTATGTAGTTCTTCCTTCTTCATACTGTTCTTCCACAGCTTCCTATATCTGTGAAATACAGATAGTGTTGTGTATAGGCTTTCTCAGTGCCAAGAAGAAATAGGGCATGGAAGAAGATGAATTAAGTGGAGCTCAGTTGAAACAAGACTAAAATGATATTGTTTAAATGTTCAGTATATTTCAGAGGCAGAGAATAGCAACCATCATTGTAGTAAGGCAAGATACACGGAGAGAAGTACAGAAAGTATCACTGGTCTTTGCTCGGCATAAATGGCTTTTTATAGCTTGTAAGCTATAAAAATCTACACAACCTAATCATAGAAATAATTATAAGTTTACCTTCTAAGAGCCACTAAAACGTATCAGAGCATTTTCTTCAATTTCTCTGAGCCTTGAAACTGACACTGAAACTCTTGCGTTGCATCGCTTGTTCAGTCAAATTTCCCAGTGAAGTCTGGGGGGGTTTAAAGCATGAAGGAATACATGACTGGCTCTTCAGGACACATCAATTTTGATGCAAACTGAGAAAAAGACTCCTGCTGTGAATATAACCATTAACCTCATGCTTTGATACTGACAGGCAGCTATAGCACTAGGCAGGGAATGGAGTGGCCGCAGCTCTAGGAAGCCAGAGAAGGTGATGAGTACATGGGGAGCAGCTCACTGTGCTCAGGTACTGCTGCCCCCCAGGCTCTCCTTCACTGTGCACACTACACAGAGCCTGATCCCTTGTGGGGCAGCATGGTCTGCAGCTGTAATGGACCCATGTCCCAAAGACTACATATGCATGAGCTTAAAATGGGCAGCCAGAAATCAAATAGCTACTGGGGTAAGGAAGAGGTGCTGAGGAAGCCAAAGCCCCAGTCTGCTGGTAACCACCATCAGTGGGAGTTTGCCCAATAACCTGAAAACAACTGATTTTTCTGATTTGAAAATTCATGTAAGGACTTCTCAGGAAGCTGGAGTGGACCCGTTCAGGCTTGTACAGGGATATGGGGTAATTGTGTTTCCCTTCACTCAGAAAAGGTATGTTGTTGTGCTCTGCTACAAGCACCAGCAATGGGCTCTGTCGTGGTTTAACTCCGGC
>NW_010243744.1:558-3277 GCF_000690775.1 Eurypyga helias | reverse complement strand
GGGCTACACAGCCCATCACCAGCAGCCTGAGGCAAATAACCGCTTCCAGCCAAACCAGGTGAAGAGAGACGCTGAGATCTGGGAAGTGGCAAGAGCCGCTGCCGTTTCATTACGGGAGGCAGCGCCAGGGTCTTGCCTCACGCCCTTCCCCGGTTGCCGCGTTACCTGTGATCGGTCCGTCGTCTTCATCGAACTCGATTTTCACGCCCTTCCCGTTGGCGGTGCTGACTCCACAGCCACCGCCCCGGCACAGCGAGATGGGCACAACCCCGTAGACGTAAGCCAGCATGATGGGCACTCCAATACCTGGAGAGCGGGACGCGCCGGGTTAGGAGCGCAAGGCTGAGCCGTGCCGGGCAGGCACGAGGGGCTGCGTGGGGCAGGGGCTCCCAGCTGCTTTTAGAGGTCCCAGTTCGCAACTGGGCAGAAAGACAGCGGGGAAGCGCTTTGTTTGTGTTGCTGCAGCACACAGTCAGGGAACCCCAAGAGCCCAGACAACCTCAGCTGAACCCCCGAGACATCGGCCACCAAACCAGCCCCTGGGCAAGCGTCCCCGTGTCAAGGGACTCCACAGTGGGCTGTGGCACGGGCAGGCAGGGCTCCAGACAGCCCCGTGCTGGCTCCAGGCCAACGCGAGCACAACTGGGATGTGAAACAGAGGGACGTGCCCCAAAAAGCACACAGCACCGGTCTGCAAACCGCCCCTTGGCCACCTCCCTCGCACAGGGCTGGGCTACCCACTTGTCTCGGTGACTACTGGCCCACCAGAAAGAGAAGAGGCTGTGCCCACTTACCCACACTGACAGCAGCGATGACGGGAGAGGCAATGACGGACAAGGTGACCCCGCCAGTGATGGCCAAGTTCCTCTTGTGCTTAGAGGTTTTCTTTCCCTCGTACCTGCTGTGGATCTGACAGGAGAAGCACCCGGTGAGGGCTGAGCCCGGCCACGAGCCGACGCCAGCAGCAGCTTGTGATTCCACAGCCTCGTCAGCTGCCTCAGCCCAAGAGCCTCATCCTGACCACAGATCTCTGCACGGATCAGGTCTAGCAGGCGGTCTGTGTTTGCAGCTGCCAGGAGAGGGCTGACATGCCGTCTCTTCCCTCTCGAGGCCTCTTATTCAGCTGGCACACAACAGCTCCAGTGTGGTGCCCTCCACACTCACCTTCCTCCCGACGTACACCGGGATGCCGATGACCATCGCAGGAATGGCAATGCCAGCGATGAGCGAGATGCCTACAGGAGCCCCAATCAACGTGCCCAGCTGCCAGAGAATCTTCTTTTTACGACTCCATGGCTTTTTGCCCCAGAATGTACAGCCAGAAGGGCTTCAGAGAAGGGAAAAAACCTGATATTAACACCACAGGAATTCCTAAGTGATCTTGAGATCACTTCCAGGGATGGGGCATCCACAGCTTCTCTGGACAACCTGTCCCAGTGCCTCCCCACCCTCTATGGGAAGAATTTCTTCCTGATGTCACATCTCCATCTCCCTCTTTCGATTTAAACCTGTTACCCCTTGTCCTGTCACTCCCTGCCCTTGGGAAAAGCCCCCCCAGCTTTCTTGTAGCCCCCCAGGCACTGGAAGGGGCTCTCAGGTCTCCCCGGAGCTTCCCTTCTCCAGACTGAACCCCCCAACTCCCCCAGCCTGTCCCCAGGGCAGAGGGGCTCCAGCCCTCGGAGCATCAACTTCCACACGAACAAACCCCGAGCTCAGGAAGCAGGTAGGCAACACAGAAAGGTTTCCCTCTTTTTCCCCATCGAGATTAATTCGCTCATCAAGGTGACTGTCGCACTACTGGGACCACGGTTAATACCCAGCACCCTCCGAGCCCTCAAGCGCAGCGGTATCAGGCTTTTCTTGGTGCCGGGTGGGAATAAAGCTCAGATCTTTGGGTCTGAGCGAAGGAAACGTCACTGACTGATGGGAGAGGCAGGAGGAAGGGTCGACACGGGAACCGGACCCAAGCAGCAGCCTCGGGAAAGCTCGTGCTTCCCACCGGCGGGAGCCCAGGCGCGCCGCTCCCCCCTCACCTGAGGTAATGCAGGTCCGAGATCTCCTTCATGCAGAGCCAGCAGAACTCGCAGCCGCACACCGCGCACGTCATGTGGTTGCAGCTCCCGTCGTTCATCTTGATGATGTAGGCGCTGCACCGCGGGCACGGCTTGATGTCGTCGGCTACGGGAGGAAGCGCGGGGTTGAGTCGGAGCTCGGTTGGTCCTGCTCGCACCAACGAGGGGCATCTCGTTACGGACCGAAAGCCTCGATCTCTGTGCGGGCAGGACACCTTTGGTAATCGCAGATATTGGGGATGGTTGTGCCTCCAGTTTATCTTCAGAGCGAGAAGGCACTGATGGGACCGATCCCACCAAAGCCAGCTACGGGAGGAAGCGCGGGGTTGAGTCGGAGCTCGGTTGGTCCTGCTCGCACCAACGAGGGGCATCTCGTTACGGACCGAAAGCCTCGATCTCTGTGCGGGCAGGACACCTTTGGTAATCGCAGATATTGGGGATGGTTGTGCCTCCAGTTTATCTTCAGAGCGAGAAGGCACTGATGGGACCGATCCCACCAAAGCCACGTATCTGAAGGGGCCTACAAGGGTGCTGGGGGGGACTTTTTACAAGAGCCTGTAGTGATGGGACAAGGGGTAATGGGTACAAATTGAAATCAGGGAGGTTTAGATTAGATATCAGGAAGAAATTCTTCACAGAGAGGGTGG
>NW_010243744.1:0-261 GCF_000690775.1 Eurypyga helias | reverse complement strand
GGAACCAAGTCCCCCCTGCCCTGTCTGGCCGAGGCCACAGCCAAGCAGGAACCATCACTGAACTGCTCCACCGCGGTGACTCACAGCCACGAACGACACCACAACCGGGAGAACAAGGACTCGGAGAAGCTCCGAACCCGGCCTTCAAAAGCAGCCAAAGGGGAAGGGGGTCTGCAGCCGCACACGGGGTCAGGCGCAGAGGCTGGCCCGTGCCCGGCGTGCCGCTGGCAGGGCGGGATGAGGGGCCTTGGCCTCTGCTTA
>NW_010243743.1:0-4449 GCF_000690775.1 Eurypyga helias | reverse complement strand
CCTTCCCCCAGCATCAGGTCACACTCTGGAGAAGCTTTTGGCCTGAGTCCCCACCAGCCCGTAGCAGCCTGCTCCACCAAAGCCAGCACCTCCCTGTCCCAGAAGGGTCAGGCCAGCAGCTGCCCCCCCTCCATCCTCAACTCCGCAGCCGACATCCCCGTGCTGCTGGTGAACGGGTGCCTGGAACACGGAGATGCATCTTCCACGCTGGCCAGAGGCCCCCCAGGCTCTGTCAAGCAGCCCCCCCCTGCCAGCTGCAGCCCAGCCGCGGGGCTGGGTGGCCTGAACAACGCGCTGTCAGCACCAGCACTCTCCTGCGTCTCGGACAGTAAGTCCATAGGGCACGTGGGGGGAGGAAGGAGTTGGGGACCCACCAGCTGCCAGGAAAGGGGGTGAACGCCGTATTCCATGGGTTATAGACACAAAGGACAGGAGGTCCTTGCTGGAGCTGGACATCCCTGCAGTATCTCCACGGGGTTGCAGGGCCCTGCGGGGTCTCCAGCCCTGTACTGACGACCATCCAGGGTCTCGGGGCATGTGCTTAGCAGGCATAAACACTCTGGTCCCAGCAGGAAATGCACATTCCCATATTTATAGCACCTGAGAGAGAACGAGGACCATAATTCTGTCATTTGTGGGCCCAGGATGGATGGGGAGCAGGGGTCAGGGCTCTGGTTTGCTGTGGACATCTACAGGCACCCGCGTTTGCAAGGTCCCTCGTTCAAGGGCAAACACAGGGGCTTTTGTTCTCTGGAGATCGGCAGCGGCAGCTCTCGGGGCAGAGGGGTTTAATTGGGATTCTTACGGGAAAAGCTGGAGAGCTTTGTGGGTCGGATGCTCAGCTGGTGTCAATCCCCATGGTCCAGGGGACTTGGGCAGTGTCAGGGGATGCCACGTGCTGCCTTTCTGTGCTCCATCACAGCCTGCCAAGAGACAATTATATGGAGAATTAATTATTCCAAGGAAGTGCTGATCGAAAGGATTGATAATAATAATTCCATATAATTCAATAATAACTCAAAATAGTTCAACCCTGGCCAGCTCGAAAGAGAAATATCTTTGCTGGGGCCCTGTCCTGCGCAGTGATGTCTCCTGTGAAGGTCTTTCGGGTCCCCTTGATGCACAAGGTCTCTTGCAGGTCCCCTCAGGGCTGAGCAGCCCACCATGAAGTTCGTGATGGACACGTCGAAATACTGGTTCAAGCCGAGCATATCCAGGGACCAGGGTAAGGCCGTAAGCGTCTCTGCTGGGATAACCCCTTGGGCTTGCTCTTAGTGGGACTGCTGCCCGGACCCCCAGTTGGAGTTTGTCCCCTCGCCGCACCTCAGTCCGTGCTGAGGCCCCGTGGGGACTCGACGATGGGAATTCAGGGTACACGGGGGGCTGATGGGTGTGGGAGAGACCCACTCACGGGCCGAGGGGAGGGTCAGAAACACGGGCTGTGCCACGGCTCCTCTGTCCCCCCCAAGTCCTGCCTCTGGCTGTGCCACGACTCAGCATGGCCTGGGCAGGGGCTGAGAGTCCTGGGGACCACAGGAAGCCCCGGGACCAAGCCAGGGCCCCTCAGTCTGCGAGGACCCTGCAGTCGGTACCCGCACAAGGGACGTGCGCGCGCTCCGCAAACGCTCCCGAGTATTTCTCACCGCTGCCAAGGAGCGACTCCCTGCAAGAGCATCTGCCGGATGCGGAATGCAAAGCGGGGAGGTTCCACCTGTTTTCCTTGGCTGAGCCTCTGCCTGTGCTCTGACAGCAATCCAGCTGCTGAAGGACAAGGAGCCAGGCACGTTCGTTGTGCGGGACAGCACGTCGTACCGGGGGTCTTTCGGGCTGGCGATGAAGGTTCCTGTCTCTCCATCCGGCAGCCAGACAGGTACGGGGACTCGCTCGGAAAAATGGGGATTTGCCTGAAACGGTCAATCTGAAGCAAGCCGAGAAGCCACAGGACTCCGGTTGTGTGAGGGATGCTGGCAGTGGATGCCTGAGGGTGGGCAGGGGAGGGCAGCGGCGGCTGTGCCGGGGCTGAGGCTGTCTCCGATCCCACTTGCAGGCGATGAGAGCTGTGACCTCATCCGGCACTTCCTCATCGAGTCGTCTCCCAAAGGAGTGCACTTGAAAGGAGCCAGTGAGGAGCCCTATTTCGGTAAGGATGGAGCCGTCGCCCACAGCCCTGGCAGCCCCAGGAGCTGTTTCCAAAACCCCCTCGAAGCAGCAGCCAGGAGCAGGGCTGCCCCACACCCCTGCAGGGAGTGTGAGGGAGTGTGTTGGCATGGGGGCCCTCCGGCCCCCGGCTCCTGCCCCCACTTCTCTGCCAGTGAGCTGTGGCAGTAGTCTCCAAAACAAGAACGTGGGGTGGGGGTTGGAAAACCCACTTTTATTGCTGTGAGGTTCCAAAGAGTCAATCTTATCCCCCCCTTCCCTCATCCTGAGGTCCCTGGGACACTGTTACGGGGCCAGAGGAGTGTGGGTTGGAGGTTTCAGGCATCAACCCACCCCCCCAACTCATGGTTCTGTGTTGCAGGGAGCCTCTCTGCCTTCGTGTACCAGCACGCCATCACGCCGCTGGCCCTGCCCTGCAAGCTGAGCATCCCCACCCGAGGTAGGTGTCGGGGCAGGAGAGATGCTGAGCGGTCCCTGCTGCGGGGCTGGGGAGATGGGCAGGGTCCTGCGGTGAGGAGGGGGCCAAACCGCCCGGATGCCCAGGCTGTGGGTGGTGGAGGGACCCGCAGGAGCTGACTCAAGTGGGAGACAGCGGTGATGGGCTTCTGCTGGGGGTGGAGGGTGGTCGGCAATGGAGCAGGGGACCACTGAGGATGGGAGTGGGGAGGGCAGAGATGAACAGAGCCAGGAGGGGGAGATGGAGGACAATTACATTAATTACTGCTCCAAACCCTGCAAGATAAGCAGTCCGGGGCCTTTGAGTCGGGTGAGAGATGGAGTTTCACCCAGTGCTGAGTGGTGACCCAGAGCAGACGGACCTGGGGACACCAGCGCTCCCCCTTGTCGTTTGTCAGATCTCGCTGACGGGGAAGACAGCCCTGACTGCGCTCCAGAATCCGCACTGTCCCTGCTGAAGAAAACTGCTGGTGAGGAAAGCAGCAGGCTGCCGTCACCAGGGGCAGCCGAGTTTCCAACAGCCAGAGCTCTGGGCTTGCTTTGGGCTTTAGTCCTTAACCTGTCAACCCCAGGGCTCTGGTTCTATACACCACCCGTTCTGATACCATTCGCAGCTGGCGCTGGCTCTGGACCTGTGCAGGACAGCAGGTCACCCCAGAGCATCCGTGGGTAACGATGAGATGTCCCCTCCTGGCTTCGTCACCAGGTTGGAGACACCTGCAGGGGTTTTCTTCATGGGCCTGCAAGGGAGCCTGATGGTTTTAAAGAAAGGAGACTTTGGGTCCTCAGAATCATAGAATCCCAGGATGGTTTAGGCTGAAGGGACCTTAAAGACCATCCAGGCCCACCCCCTGCCATGGGCAGGGACACCCTCCAATACACCAGGTTGCTCCAAGCCTCATCCAGCCTGGCCTTGGACACTTCCAGGGATGGGGCATCCACAGCTTCTCTGGGCAACCTGTCCCAGTGCTCCCCACCCTCTCCGGGAAGAATTCCTTCCTGGTGTGCCATCTCCATCTCCCTCTTTCTGTTTAAACCCATTCCCCCTTGTCCTGTCACTCCCTGCCCTTGGGAAAAGGTGAAGTAAAGCTTGAAAATACAGTTCTGGAGGTCCCAAGGCTGATAAAAACTCACAGGTCCCACAATTTTAAATAGCCCCTGGTTTTTGAGCCTCTCTCCTGATTGGCCTCAAGCAGGGTTTGGACTGACGGGCACTGAAGATCTGGAGTTTCCAGGAGAGGGATGGGGCAGTCGGGGGCTGGGGAAATGGCTGAGGCACCTTATGGGAGACACACGGAAATAGCACAGCAGGACGGGGAAGGGTCTTCGGTTCTCTTCCGCACCCGGGTGCCCCCAGCCTGGGTGCAGTGGTGGGTGGGCTCCGGGTGGGTAGGAGCCCACCCCGATGGATCACAACATGCTCGGGGAAGTTGGGAACCACTTTGTTTTGCTGGAAATTCTGAAAAATAAGTTGGCAAGCTGAAAAGTTTAGTTTGACCCAGCACAGCCCTTTAAAGGGCTCAATCAGCCTGAAATGTCATGTTTTAGGTTGGCCGTCAGCCGTTAGCTGGCTTGGGGTATTTCTGCTTTTCATTAAAGGAAATATGTAATAAACAGAAAAAAAAAAAACCCAAATGTGACATTTAGAAGCTGGAAATTAAATACTTTGACTTTTAAAACAATTAGTGCAAAGAATTAAAGTAAACCAAAATAAATTTCTGAAGAATTTCTGAGTCACCAAATCTTTAATTTCCATCAAAACAAACCTGACCCGTGTCCATGTGTCCGGTTCTGCAGGGTGATGCCTTGGCCCCGGCCCGGCAGCTCGGGGCTGCA
>NW_010243742.1:18216-20639 GCF_000690775.1 Eurypyga helias | reverse complement strand
TCCTGGCTGAACCCAGCACAGTGCTTAGCAAACACCTTAATACTACAGCATAGGTATGTTTACATACTAAAGAAAACCTATCTGTGATTAGGTTCCAGAGAGGATCCAAGAACTATGCACTTCTGACAAAAGTATGAAGGAATCCCAGAATAAAATGAACATATCTAAAGTGGGAAATAAGATTTATGTGTGGAAGTCAAAGCCACAGTCTTGCCCATTTAAGCAAACTGCATTTGTGGGGAAAAAATATATCCCAATACTGAGTTCACACAGAATTCAGTAGGTTGCTACACATATACATGGGGACCTGCTTACTTAAACCCAAGTGAGGAATATGAACAGAAAATAATAGGAATAATAGATTTCTATTCTTAGTAGTGAATCACTAATACTGAAGAAAATCAGTGCAGTGCAAGTTCTTTTTCAAATACAATTCAATGGTGTCAACAAATAACATTCTAAACTCATTATGAATTTTTCTGCTCAAGGCTGCATGGGGGAGGACAACATCTATTTTCATTCCATGTACAACGCTTAAATTGTAATTGAATGATTCACAAATAAACTTGGAGCAATTATTTTTCCCAGGGTTTCAGAATGATGTTTCACAATCCCAACAGAAAACCCCCATAAAAATGTAGGACTCCCACTGTATACAGCATCAGTGAGAATCTGTGGTCTAACAGTCTCCATGCTCCCTCCAACAGAAACCTTTCGTGTTTATTTGCCCTAGAAGTTACCTCTACATCCAGCTCTCTGATGCAGGCACATCAGTAGGTATGCTCTGCCCTCTGGCACATGGTTCCCACATAGCATTAATGGAGAATGAGTCAGCAAACACTCACACAGCTTTCCCAGCCTCTGCTTAACGCCATGCAATCAGCCAGACAGGCTTCTTGCTGTTCCCCTGGCTTCTGCTGTCCCTCTTGTTGGGAGGTGTCACAAGGATGTACATCTGCAGATGGGGAACAGTTACTTGGGAACTTCGAGCCCTGACCAAGGACCTCCACACTGTATCTCTTGGGAAAGCCCAGCTACTACTAAGAAAGACCCCAGTAGATGTCTGACTTTGACCGCTTTTGAAGGTATCTGACTCAGTGGCTTTTTTTTCCCCTACTTTCTTTATTAACTTCACCTTCTAATTAGGTCCGATGAAGATATATCTCTTCATTTCACTTAAAAGCTTCATTGACCCTCTGGCATACTGTTATAACCCAGTAACCTATGAGTACAGTATTTAGGACATTATAAAACATTGAGTTGATCTGTACATGTTTCACATTCAGAGAAAGAGACGTGCTGTATTGCAAAGGGAACTGGCTGAAGCTAGACAAGCCCAGGTGAAGCACAAATTAATATTTTAAAAAAGAAAGTGGATATTATTCATGGTGAGAAGAGATTGATTGGAGCAACAGATTTCAAGGAGGCATGATCAGGGTAGCACAGAATTTGCTTCGAGAAATCTCCAGGAGCATGAGGTAATAAAAAGCAAGCAAAAGACAGGAGAGGGTAGGGCAGCAAACACTCATTGACCTCTGTAGAACATTCCTACTGCATCAGACCAACTGTGACAGAGCATGTGTTTAGGAACTAGTCAAGAATCGGCTCTTGTCACATGCTGCACCTAGTGTGACCCATGACATGAAGATGAACCCAAATTTTCTTCACTATATTCTTACAGTCACGTAACTCCACAATAATATTCATGCACATTCAACAGGCACAACTTAACCATCAAGAAAATCACAGCACCTTTCCTGAAGTGTTCTTCCTGTGAAGACAACTGGCTCATTTTATTCTTATTTACTATTACGTTGTTTTTCAGCCAATAAAAGAAGTAGAACGTGTCAAAATGTCAGACAACACTGAACACCAACAGAGAGATGAAACTGCAGATACAAGCCAGTGCTATATATCACTGTGAGTACAAAGTAGGATTTCAAGCCCTTGTTTCAGACATCCTGAGAGTAATGGTTTATGAAACATATCCTTGGCTTTTTAATCAATACAGATATACTGCCTTCAACAGGAGTACACTGCTAAATATACATGTACGAAGGCACAACATGATACACTAACTGTACCATTCTTAGATCTATGTAAAAGTAAAAAATGCATTAAGCGTGTACCTAATTGTACCAATGGAGAATGTAGCTCATTAAATTGCTAGATTTAATGACAAGATTGTTAACAGTACAGAGATATCTGCAAAATCCTTTGGATCATCCTGGATTATCTCTTCAGCTCTTCCTCTTACATAATTTTTAATTTCCTTGGCAGTTAATCCTGTTATAGAGGATGTTTTGAGTGAACACTTTAATTTTTGAATTTTCTAAGTGGTATATGATGTGAATTGATTTCCATGATAACCTTTTTCCCTTGTGCCCCTTTGCCGATTAAGCTCTGCAATAATATTATCTAAC
>NW_010243742.1:2458-18185 GCF_000690775.1 Eurypyga helias | reverse complement strand
TCTTTCCTCTCTTATAAAACATTCACATCACACCATGTACTTCTACAGGCACCTCAGAAAAATGCCTTGGTGGTTATAAAACCCACACACCATTCTTTCCCCGCCCCACCCCCCCACCGAGATCCAGATCTGCTTCTTCAACATCAGCTCTTTATCCATGTAGCAGCCTGAAAAAATAGACATTAGTCTCGCTTGTAAATCCTGAATAAGTGATGTTAACGATTACAGTTTACAAAACCATTGCTGCAGGAGACACCTCAAAGTTCATCAATGAAATAAAGTGCACCTTTAAAGTCTAGTGCTATTCCTATTAATCAAAGCTTTCCTGCTTTGTAGAAGCAGGCACGCTTTGAGAGCATGTGTGTCTGGGGAACTATGCTTACTGTAATTCCAGAAACATTTGTCTTTCCTGTAGAATCACACAGATGAAGGGAAACAGTCAGGTATGACATGACCCGCAGTGAAAATGCTGGGATCCAGATCACTGACTTAGGTGCCCACATTCTACCTCACCAACAGGATGCCTGTGAAGTGGGTCCCTTAAAGCAAAACCCTTAATTTCATGTTTGGCCAGTAGAGAAAGGAAAGTCCGTGGTGATGCATAGACAAAATTCAATGTAATTTCAAAAACATTTCTTCCTCTTTATTTTAAAAATTATTTTCCATTGTATTAGAGGACATGGTATAACACCATTACATCCATACGGCACTTAATGGTTTGAAAGGAAGGGATTTCTAGAATAAACCAGTTGTATTACATATCTGACCATATTCTTTTTCTCAAAGCAACTATGTTTTGTTTTAACATGTGGTAGGATAATCTTTACACGGTGACGATGAAATGTAGATAAGTGTAGCATGATAATTTTGGCATTTGTTTTGTTCAAAATGTAGCTGATGCCAAACAAACCTCAAAAAGACGTATTTCAGGCAAAGGCAGTGTTTGTGTGGATCCCAGGACTGTCTCTCCCCAACAGGCTGCTACCCAGCCTTTCCACAAGCAGCATAAGACCTTACATATGTTTCTATTTTATTTCCATATTTTCCTTTTTGTGAAGCAAAAAGGTACACAGGAAGGTTTAGACAAATCTTCCTACAAAAAAGATTATGCAGTGCGAGAAATTTCCTCTTCTTGTTGAGATAAGATCCCCAAACGCTGCAAAATCTTGCAAATAATTGGACCTATAGGAGCCAATTCACATCTAAGCTGTCAGAAAAGATTGGGAAGAACCTGCAGAAGAATGAGGGCATTTGGAAGCATGTCAGAGGGATAAAATAGGGAATAAGATAATTGTGTGGGTCTTTGAAGGAGATAGCACAGAGAAGAAAAGAACAGAGAGGAGAAGACAGCATAAATAATGTTTCAAAGCTGCAAGTGTCATAATCAGGTCAAAAGGGGAAAAAAAATGGCTTTAGCAATCTTTGTGCGTCTAGCTTGAAGGGAGATCAGAGCACATGGACAAGGAAGAATGTAAGGGGGTATGGAGAAGGAGATTTAAAATTCCTTCAGTCTGAGTTTTCTCACTAGCATTCAGAGCTTTGGTGCTATAGCCTAACTTCAGAGCATCATCATCAAATTATAAGCAGCACTCACAACCATTTCTGCTCCTCCTTTTTTTTCTAAACCCACATTTCACAGTTTAAAAAGTAATTTGTGTTGGATAAAAGTACTACAGCTGTGTTTATAACACTGAGTTGTTGGTCCACTTAAACAGCAGGTGCAACAAAAAGACTATCCTTGAGTTTCTATTCTCCATTAGTCTTGCCAGCAAAAATAATCTGTACTGGTTTAGGAAAACGTCCCATTTTATCTGGCTATGGGAAGGAGGAGAGGAACAGGTCAGCAACAACCTTGTATCTCTCAGTTTGGGATTTGAGCCAGCTGCACTGTTTATATTTAGGCTTGGTTTTCTGGCATTTTCCCCTTAATCATATATCTCTATTAACACACACACACATTATGAGAAGAATACAAGGTTAGGTTTACAAAGTCAGCTACTCAGATGCACTGGAACACCAAAATCTGGGTTGTCTTCAAAAAATGGTATCAATAGGCATAGAACTGAAGTGACATCTTTCAGACCCACCCTGGTATATAACCTCCCTGTCGAAAAATAACCAGTGCCTATATTCTGTATGGACCAACTCCTGCCAGGGACAGGAAATGTGGCCAGTTAGTGGGCTTTGCTGGCAACAGAGCAACACACATATGCCATTGTCCTCAATCCTCTGTGTGTGGGGTGTTAAATATCCTTGTGTCTCTGCCATTTGCCCTCTCACTGCTTCCCAGGTTACTTATTTCCTCTTCTTCCTTGTACACCTACCCTGGTGCCCGACCCCTCCCCGCTCTGCTCCGATACCCAGCGTTCTCTGCCTTGGGTTTTCACTGTCATCCTATCCCACCAGGGTGCTGCTGGTTCACAAGCAGGGTCTCCCACTGCTTCCCCCACCCTGGTATCCTTGTCCTGTGCTGTGCCCCTTCTTTTCATTAAGACTTGCACACAAAAACCCACACAGGAAGCACCAGACTAAGAGCTCCCCATTTATGAACTATATTTCTGACCCTGTCCCCATCCTCCCTTACCTCATTCCCAGCAATGATGGGTACACTTTCGACGCTACACTTTCAGGGCAAACCAAATATTTTTTCTTTAATTTTATTCTTGGAAACAGTGCTCTCACTTCATTTGAAACAGAGAAAAAATTTTGAAAGGAAAAGGCTGCTCTTAGTCATCTGTTCCCACACTGATGTCCTGCCTAGAAGACCCAATCCAGTCCCATGTTGCTCAGAAAATTCTGATACTGTTTAAGTTAGATATTTAAAAAAAAAAAAAAAGAAAAAAGAAATTCAGCTGGAACACACTACTAATTGAAATTCACCTTGCAGCAAATGTTCTTGAGAAAGCTCTTTCATAGCTCCTGTGGTCAACAGTAAACCATGTTTATAGACTCTGACCATGATAAATATCATGATAGGTATTTTTTTTTTTTAAAAGGAAACATGAACTTCTGGTTGTTCAGCATGTCTACAGTCCAATTTCTGGGAGCCAGCATAGTCGTATCAATAAATCACTGTCACTGTCTGAAAAAACAGCCCCAAATTTATGACAGGCACAGAGCCCCAAAATAAACATATGACAAACAGTTCTGGGAGCAGCAGAAGCAGCAAAGCCTAATTTATTACAGGTGAATTATGGCTGAAATTTCTAACAAACTAATCTCTAACCAATGCTTTTCCCTAGGTTGAAACAATCAAACCACTTATTTCACATGTGGCCAGCCTAGTGCAATTGGGGATGAGCTCATGTTAGCTTTTCCCTTGTTTACCCAGCCACTTATCAACTTCAAACCTGTTTGAAAATGGTGTATCTAAGTCCTCTGCCTCCATGTCACATTCAGCAAACCAGCTTGAAATTTATTGGAGGAATTACCTGTATACGTGTATTCTTTTCACACAGAACAGCGGCAACAATAAATCTCAGAGCTATGCAGGAAAATGGGGATTTTTCCATAATTTTCTGAGCATTGACACAATCTTCCTTCCCTAAACATCTCTGTAATATCCACGGATTCTGTAGATCATACTTGACCTATGGTTAGGTCATAGAAATATAAAATTCAAATTGTAACATGAGGCATCTTCACATACTCTAGTGAGAAATAACTGTTTACAGAGGAATGTGTCAAAGCCAGCCTTTGTTGCCACTGACTGCTAAGACGTGTTCATGCACCAGAGGCAGACACACTTTGCTGTGGGGCACGTACATTGGAAGCTTCTGGGTCAAGCAACTAAAGGTCTTTCAACTTGGTTTTCACTTTGTTTCTTAAATGTCTTAGTGAGAATATCCGATATAAAAATCCTGATATATTTGATATGATTTCTCCAGATCACAGGAGGTATGTGCAAAATGATGATACATTCCCATAAGTACAATTTGTACTATGAGGAACAAACAATTCCACAAGTCAATAACTGGGAGGACAAAGACCTCCTAATGTGAAGTACCAGAGGTGAAAATTACTGGGCAAATAACCAAGGGGAAGATAAAGAACTGATGACAGATGGAATAACCCCAGATTGCTGAATAACCTACAGCAATTTTCACACCCCTCAGAAGCATAAACATTTCTTCAAATTAATATAGTCATGCATGCCTATTTTACTAGCTAGTATAAATATACATTTCAGCCCTATGAAGACACTGCTCTTCCAGGGCACTCACCAACATGTTTGAAAACCTCTCCTCTCCTCTCCTCTCCTCTCCTTCTTACATCATTATTTTCATTACATATTGTCAGTCTTTCAGCTGAATGTTAGTTAACATAACTGTAAACTGTTACATAACTTATTCACAATTTTTTCATCAATTATTTTATTCTCCAGAGAATGTTCTCCTGCAAATGTAAACTCAAAAATTCACATTGCACTAACTAATTTATATTTTTAAAAAATCAGAGTAGTTGAGTCCTGAAACTAAAAGGGGACTCAATTGGTCAGAACATAGTTCTCAGAGTTGGGTGTGGTCCCAGAATTAGCATCCCCACAGCTATTCCTATGGCCAAAAAATCCCAGCTGCTATTTTTTGGTGATCTTTTGTAGATCAGGCACCACCAGCAAATTTTTAACCTGACTGCCTCTATGAAAATAACCACTGAGTTTCATTTGTGCATCTATTACGTTATTGATTTCAAGGTGAAGTTCTGGGTGTAAACTGTATACCTAGAAGTGTCTATGGATCTGACCTCTAGTGACTATAGGTTATAAATTAGAATTGTGTTTTTTCTGAAAGATGTCTTAAAGCTGCCCCATTCAGAATCTAAGTGGCATTGTGTCTTTTTATTCTGACATGACTTCTAGGAAGGAATGCCATCCACTTAAAATTCAATACTTGCTGTTGTTTTAGAGTTTCACAGCTGTGCAGTTCCTGACCCAAGTGTATTGGACCTGCAAGTTCTAATGATGCATAGCACAAAGTGGTATGACTATTTAGAGTAGACCTCAGGGTTCCAGTGTTAAAACAATGACACAAAAAGATAGTTATAAAACTAAATAAAGAGCTCAAAGTCAGATTTTCTCTTTTAAGATCAATGAAAAGATTTTATTTGAAGAAGTTATTGACCATTTCTCTGAATAATGAGTCTGCTGCCCAACAACCTAAGAGATATGTCCCCCCAGGCAGTGGTATAGAACTGAAACTCAAAATACCAAGTGAAAGCGCCTACAATATATTCATTAATCAGTGGACTTCCAGCTTCTCCCTAACAGTCTCCACTGAATTTTCAGAAATTCCTAAGCATTCAGTAGTAAAATAAAACTCACTTCATGGATCCAGCAACAATGGATTAATTCAGCAACCTTCTTCACTAATGTGTGGATTGAGTTTGAATCTGAAATCTAAGGAGGATTAAGGAGAAAAATGCCATAAACACAGAAAGGCAAAGGCAAGGCAAATTTTTTTTCATAGGGTCTATTAATGGATTGCCATTAAGAGTTTTCTCAAAGAAATATGACATCTACAAATTACTGTCTTTTCAGTTCAACATGCCTGAAAGATTTTGTTATTTTTTAATTTTTTACATAATATGTATAAAATAAAGGGGTTCCTGAGTGAAGCTTTACAAACATTAAATTTGCTGAGATGTTCTGAAGACCCCATGTCTCCAGACAGATGCCAAGATCAGTTTGAGTTTGAGATCAGTTTGCTCTAAGTGAGGAAGCCTGGGGGTCAATTACTTTGCATCTTGTGGTGGACAAAGATTTCAGTTGTGTTACGTCAAGGTTGAAGTATGAGCTTATTAGACTTATTACCACTTATTAGACACAAGAATATCTATACATGGGGGAGGGGACAGGCAGAGGAGGATGTAAGGAGGAGACACGCATTAGAGTGCCTGACCATCCTCTCTCCAAATTTTCCAGCTTTAGTGGACATCTGAAGTTCTCTCCCTCGAAACAGGTCTCTCCCATATGGACCCTCAAGAAATTTGGCAGAATTAATCACTCTGAGTACTTCACTGCTCTGTCAGATGTCACTGAGTGTGACTGGAGGCAACAAAGTTACCAAGGATGGACAGAACATGTGTGCATATGAACCATTATGGCATAAACGCTATCCTTCAGGAAGCCAGATTAAGAACAAATCCTTTGATATGTATTTTCTGTGACATATAGTTACTTCGTCATGAGGGAGTGATGCAGGACAAGAAGGAGTTATCTTTGGGAGCCACATAAAACCAGAGTTTTCCAGGAAATGTTATAGCACATTCAACTACTGTACATTTTCCTAAAATTTCTGGGTGCTTTGAAATTAAAAAAAAAAAAAAGACTTTTCATAAGAGATCCATATTCCATCTTCAAGATGGTGTTCATTGGGATAAAAATAAATAGCAAAAGTCAAGGCAAAGCAATAAGTCTTTGCAGCTTATTCGAATAAACCATGTTAAGGTTTCAGTTAGCCATCTGGCTAAATGGTCTTCCACTTTGAGTTTTAGCATTACAAGTTCCCAAGAAAGAAAAGTAATTCTAAAAATTAAAAAAAAAGTCTACACACTAAGAATTCCTTATTCTGGTAACTCTGAAATCAGGTTTTCCATAAACTAAAGAGCTGTAGAAAAATATATTTCAGGGTATGCTGATTTTCTCCTTAAGCATAGATACAGCCACTTTTTGCTAAATTAAGTCAGTATAACCCTAAAAGGGCTCTTCATCAGATATTCTGCTGATAAAATACTATTTATTCAAGGCAGTGAAGACCTATGGAAATCAAAAATGTTTCAAAGAAGCATAAAGAAAGAAACCGGTGCCCATACTAGAGCGGTCCTCTCAGCTGCACAATGGACGTTTGCACACTACTTTTCCATATCTCAGTCTCAGTGCCAGGGATTTATTCAATGTATGGAAGTATGAAGATGAACAATGGCTTTTCTCACCTTTACAGAAAGCAGTTTCACAACTGCAATGACCAGATAGTCCGCATGACACAATGTCAGTGAGTGAGGCTTACATTTTAAGCTCGTTTCATGTGCCACAGGAGCTGCAAAACTTTCTGCAGAGGGTGAGGAGTTTCTCAGTATGTCTCTTTAGACTCATTATCTATTCTTATTTTTGCCAATACTTTAAAAAATTATGTTAATTATTCTGCTTCAATTCTGAAAAGAAAACAAGATAGGAACAGCATAGAGATATCTCATAGATCAGCTGGGCTACCTACCTAAAATGGAGCGTACTTGCATTATTTGTTACTCTTCAAAGAGACAGTGTCTTAAGCAAAAATTACTACTTAAATCTGTGGAGCAAAAGGTAGAAAATACAGTTGAATAATAAATGCTCTTGACTGAGTAACTGAACAGAACAAGACCTAGAAAGGGAAAAATCCTAGTCTTGTGTTCAAAAGCCAACAAAAAAGGCAGTGAGGATAACATCTGTGAGCCATATATTAGGGAGCAGAGGAATAACAAATGAGACAGCCGCTGTCTGAGATGGAAAGACTCGCCTGAAGGATAAGTTATTCCATCTAACCATCTCAAGCTCAGGGACCTACAGATCTCCCACGGGCTCTGACTTTTTTTACCGGGTTTGTAATCTTCCATTTCTTCCGTGACTTGCAGCACAGTGAACATACTATAACTCATTTATATTGAGGATAATCCGATTTTTTGTTAAATCTGTTTTGTGTCAAATGAAAATCCCAGGGATATTATCTGTATTAATGTATACAATGAATAGCATTTTTTAACCAGTTGAATGTCATTTTGTCAATTTAGAAAAGATCAGTAGGACAGCAAGGTGAAACCTTATCATCTGCCCAGACTCGAAATAAAAAGAAAGAAAACTTTTCAGACACACCTGTTAACTCTTGGAGCTGTCCCACTTTACTTAACACAGATGATGAACTACAAGCACATGCGGTTCATTTGTTGTCTCCTGGCAATCCCATAGCACAAACTTATCTGACACCACCTTCAGGGTGAGAGACAATAAAATGCACAAGAAAATACTTACAGAAATTTGGCATTCCTTTGGTGAAAAAAGTTTAGAATTTCAAACTAATTCAAAATTGGAAGTACAAAGAAGAATGTGTAGTTAAGCTTGGACCACTGATAGACTCATTTTACTTCTATTCAGAACACTAATTTTATACTAAAAGCAAGTAATTCACATCTTTTATTTACCCCTTCTCTGTGACATCTCTGCGAAAATCCAAAAGATTCTATCCGTAATGACTTTGAATTGTAAATATGCTGACCTTTAAAAATCAACAACACTTTGTGGTTTTGTTTTTATCTTGCTCCTCAGTGAGAACTATGATAAAATGGTTGGCAGACTATCAATATGTGAGACTTTCAGTGAGTCACTGACTCTTCTGATACCTTGTTATTCACCCCAGTTTCTCCCTCAAGCCACGGACCACTGGTATGGGAAGTGCAAGATGTTAGTGTTGACTCTGGCACTGCCACCTTCATAACAATGTTATCCTGCCTTGAGTCTTAGGACCAGCTGTAAATTATATCACCTGATGATGGTACCAAAGTTTCTTTGAGTTTCATGGGTTGCCGTAGTGGGCCTTTGACATATAAAAGGCCTGTGCGGCTTTGGGTCACATACTCAGGAAAGCTTTGCAGGCCAGTTAGCATGTTCTGTTCCAACTGAAAAGCATAGGTTATTGGGAACAGAGGGAGGGAGTGAAGCCTGCTAACTTGAAATTTTATTTTTTAGAGGCAAATGCTTCTCCAACTCCAGCCCAGTGATTCTCAGTGTAACATGTTCATTATATTCTTGTAACACCAAGAGTATTGGTGAACTCTGCCATGGTAAAGACACCAACCCAAGTCCATAAGCTTAGTGCTGTTTGAACTTCTGTATTAAAGTCAGAAAAAACATTGAACTTTGTTGCCTTTTATCTGAGATATAAGGTGCAGGAAGGGTCATGAGAGAAGAGAGGAACAGACAAACATTTTGTGTCACAGGATGGAGCCACATCCTCTCCCTGAGCTATGGTGATGATGATGTAGGTGTCCCATGAGGACCTTGAGAAACAGGGAAGGTAAAGATTGGAACAAAACTGTGCAAGGCTGCAGGATCCCATGGCATGATGGAGCATATGAGCTGAGGATGAGGGAGTGAAAGAGGCTAGGCAGGCTGAGTGTCTGGGATGAGTGAGGGGAAGATGAGGATATGGGAATTGGCTTGGTGAGATGTTAGGTGAGTGATCAGGCTCTCATTTGGTTAGAGAAAAGGGGTGTCAGAATTAGATATTCTTTCATTATCAGCAAGGGGCTGTGTCTTGAAACAATATAAAAGAACATGTAGATGCTGATCATGGCCACCTAATACTGATTCACACGTGCTCAAGACCTCTCTCATTAATATTACATCCTGCTTCTGCTCAAGTGATAGTATTTTGTTTGTGAACTTTGTAGCTTCTTTGGCTTCCTATAGGTATCCAGTATGTGTTTCTTTTCTCTCAGTTATCATATCAAGACCAGCACCAGGTACCTTTTTACAAGTGACTAAAAAGACCACCCATGTATTCCCTTTTGACATGTGTAAATGAATGAAACCAGTTATCACTATTGAGAAAGACTACAGAGAACATTTACTAGGGAAAAACAACATTGCAAAACAAAAACAAACAAACAACCCAAAACCCAAACAAAAAGCAAGCAACAGGCTTGCTGAAAATCTACCTTCATGATTTTGTATTACATATTTGTGCCCATACAGTATTTGAAGTAAATGTAATCTTGTGATATCTTATATAGGCATGCCTAGTTCAATCACACATTATTAGCTTAGTAAGAAAAGAAACAGTGACTTACTAAAAGAAATACTCTAGATCTTTCAGCAGGTCTTTGTTCTAAAGCACAATCAGTGGTGTCAGAAATCCCCCATACTTGAAAGTTTTTGGCCCAAGTCCAACCACTGCAGCTCAGTGCCATGTAAAATTATCTGCTGAGGTCAGAAAAAGCAGAGCCCTGCTTGTGTGACACTGGCTGAATTAGTACACCCTGCTTCTCATCACTGTGCTGCTTCCAGCTCTGCTTGAGTTCCTGGTAATTTCAGTCCTGGCTTTACTACACAAAGAGCTGTTTTGGTGGCTTCTCTGCCTACAATCCGTACATCTCTTCAGAATGAGAGAGATAAAGACATGAATGGGAGTCATTCTTTAAAGCAATTTATGTTCGAGTGATCTTTAGCAACAACAACAAAAAGGCATAACAAAGAGTTTCCCAACAAGCATCTTTGGAGGCCTCAAGTCGATTTTGGATTAGGCCTTGGTTCTAGTGTTTGTAATCTGAGCAGAACAGAGTTTCATGAAACTGGAACCTAGCTGTGTAATAATTGTGAGCCATTTATATATTCCACTGTTCTTCAGAGGTAATATAAAGCCGGATTCCTCTACACAATTGATATGTAGAATGGAAGTACTATGAATCTGTACATATACACAAGAATAAAACAACGCTAGTGGCTAAGTGACCCATTCTAAGAGCTGGCTACTATATTGGTTTCAAAGATCAGAAGATATGCTCCTTTTGTTTTTTTTTCAGAGGTATCTAAGTTGTGTGGCATATTTAGCTTTGTCCATTAAAAGTGATATGATAGAAAATTGCCACGTGGTTCTACTTAAAACTCTAACTAATTGGGAATTTCAGTTAAGCACAGCAAAGCCATAAAAAAGCTGAAGCACACCAATCTCTCAGGGGAACTCCACAACAGTGAGGTTAGAGGAGCCTAAAAGTAGGGTCCACCAGTCTGAATCTGAGATGGCTGAAGCTAGGTAGAGGAGCAAAAGACTTTGTAATTAAACTGCAATGTAAGAAAAAAATCATCAGGTTCCTTTAGAGAAAGCAGCATGCTGCAGATTAGCCAGGAGGTCCTGGGTTGCTTATAAGGAAGCTTCTGGTAAACTGTGGGTTGACATACAGCCACCAGAAGCTGTATTACTCAGGTGGTTGCCTCCACCATGCCTCTTCCTCCTCAAAACTCTGTGCTGCTGCTTCTGATTCTTGCAAGATATAGGGGTTGTCTAAACTCAGAGTTCAAGGGCAGGTTTTGGGTGGTGTGGATCTCACTCTTTGTGCAATGAAGTTTTGATGTATCACCAGTACTGGCAAAGCCTCTGAATAGCTATTTTATCAATGGCAGCTAGGGACTGTGTGATAACAACCCTAGAGCAGCGTGGAAGGAAGAACGGACAGAAAAGTTTTAAGTTGGAGATAGCTGTGTTGTATTGACATAACTGCAGTTACCATCCTTTCAAGATTATTATGCACAATTTTTTCCTGAAAGTGTCTTTTCAGAGATTCTTTCCCTTGTTTCTCTAGCAAATTTGAGAATAATTATGTTTCTATTAATCTTCTATTAAGACATTATTAATCTTTCATTTTATGATTTCACATTGACTTTCCTTTGATAGAACATCTCTTTTGTTAAGGCACTTGTCTGTGATATTTGGATAGAACAGCCTTTGAAAGAAGTTAGTCCTTGACTAGTCCCTGCCTAATTCTTCACTCTCTCTATGCTTTTTCTTAAACTTATCCCAAAATTTCAGTAAAATCACAGATTTCAATGTAAAACTTGAATTCTTGAGATTAAAATATGTGCAGTGAGACCCATTATTTTTTATCTGAAGACGGGTAGAGAACAGGTAGCATATAGTGCATTCCCTTTTTCTATCAATCACTATCTGTATTTTTTTTTCTGCTGATGTTCTGTGTCTTTGCCATATCTGTATAGGAAACCACATTAGAAAAGAAGAAAAAGGAGGATGAAATGGATTTTCTGCCCCTCTGGTGTCATTTCTTTCCCCCATTGGTTTCTGTGAAAGTAGCAAAGCTACCTACTGAGGTAGCAGGAAAAGGTTTAAAATGTATTTATCCTCTGGTTTCCTGCTGCTCCGCCTGAGCCTCTTTTTCCCTTTGCTATTTACAGCATTGGTATCTTCATTAACAAAGGGTTACAACAACCATACCTGTCAGCCCTGATTCTCCTCAGAGTGTCCTCTCCCGATGTCTTTCATTACCTATTTTGCTACTGCTGCACATTCAAACCTTTTCCAACTAGTTTGATTTGGTCAGCCAAATGAGCAGCCTTAGCCTGAAGGTATATTTCCATTGAAGTAACCCTTCCTGGGGGAATGCATCCTCACCTGCCACAGAGCTTCCCCAGATGCATATTTGCTCATCCTGTAGAGCAGCAGGAACATGGATGCAAGCCAGGAACAGGTGGGCATTTTGATGCCTCGACACTTTGCGGTTGGTTCTTAGTTGTCTGTTGGACCAATGGGTCCAACACACCTTAGCCAAAAGTGTGCTCCATCCACCACTCCTCAACACCCAGGGACTGAAAGTTTTGTCACTGCAAGCAGGCTGGGATCTGATTGGCACACCACACTCACTTCAAGGAGTCGTAAAATGTCTGGCTTTTCTGCATAAGAAAACACGGATTTGGATGCACTCCCAAAACACTGAAGGGAAACATCCAAAGATAGGTCAGCCAAGCATAAAACCCATGAGAACAAGCACTCTCAGCCAGTGAAGGCAGCTGACAAAGGATTTACCAGTAACCAATCTCTAGAAGTTAAGAAAATCAGTATCAAAATACGTTCTGCCACCACAACATGTAGCTCACCAGTGGATTTTTATGTAACCAAAGTGATGCTGAAAACAGAAGGACCTCCCACCAGCTTGTTTTGCACCAAAGAGGAGCCAGTTCTTTTGGGATCTGAATAAGAAAGGCACAACTACCTTATTGTATAAATAACGTAAGTACTATAAAAGGTGAGAGCAATAATCAAAAAAGGTGGCAGAAATTCTGATGCCAACAGATGTACTAGAAAAGGTAATAGCAATCGTACCTCCCATCTGACGCTGGGTACCCCAGCTATCACAGCACTGGACGAGCCCATTCACATGGATCATGGAACTGTGAACATATCCCTTCTGTGACTATGTTCATCATGGTTGTGGTCTGTAGACATTTTATAGGATTTTCTTAGAAGTAAACAATTCTATTTATGATTACTGCTGCCAGGAAAAGGAATTCTACTTCATGTCAAGATAAGACAAAGTATGCATGTGGTGGTGTCTAAATGGATGGCGTGGGACTTACAAACAGGCATCTCTGTTACAGTTTACCAGTTAAGCTGGTCACTCAGCAGTCACCAAATTGGCTGAGAGCATTGCATTCCTACACATCTCCTACACAGGAAGGAGCTAAGAACAGTCATGGGATGGGCTCAGGTTATTTATCAGTTACTCATGATAACTTATGGGTCTCTACAACCAAGGCCTGTGGTCATCCTCTGACTAGATCTGGCTCAAAATCACTATCTCCTAGCTACCATGTCTTCTGCAGGGGCTCACTACACAGATCAAGTGAATCACAGGAAATCTGCTTCATCCCAGAAATCCACTTTCCTTGTGTAGAGCAAAGAAAATGTCATATTCTCTGAAAATCAGTTAGTTACCGTGAATTTCTTTTTAGCTGAGTCAAAAAAAAAAAAAAAATAGAGAGAGATGGAAAGAAAGCTGCAATATACAATCTCGGTACATGTAAATGTTTCCTTGATTTTGTAAACAAGGTTGAATTGACAGGTGAAGTAGCAGTGTCCATTCTGTGTGCCTTTGAAAACATCTGTCAAGGAAGATCAAAACCAACGTTATTTACAGTCTGTAAGTAAGCTCTGAAAAGCACTGTACTGCATGTACCTCTCAGTCATGCTTTGTTCCTTTTGCATTGCTCTGGCATGAATGTGCGCTCAAACCACCTGATAATGCTGATTGTCTTGGAAGGACAGATAAAAGGAATCTCTCCTTGTGAAGACTAAGAACATTTCTTGCTTCTAGGTCTTTTCTGCCTTGCCACTGGGGAAAGAAATTCCACCTCTGCACACTGATTCTGTACCAAGGAATGTGCATGTGGCACAACTGCAATTACAACATGCTCCACCATGGGCAGAAAGTGCAAGGGAGCTCAGCACATCCCCATCTTTGAAGGTAAAGTGCACAAATACCCAGATTCCAACTTTTTCCTATTAGCATCTGGAATCGACCAGTTAGACCAGTTCTGCTTAACAAGCTGGTTCTTGACTAAAATATCATTAAACTTAAGGAACCAGTAAGGTTCTGCTTTGCCCATACTGGTGCTCAGATTTGGAGAAGGCAGATGAAGTTATGAGTTGGATCCTCTCTATTTCAGTGCAGAGTGCCTAACAGACATGGAAATCTTAGGATACCATCAAAACTTTCTTCATGGCAGGGTAGCTGGCAGATAAATCACTTGTATGGCTATTCAGACAGACTCAGAAATAATGGAACCCTTTAGGCAGATTCCGCAGAGCCTTATCTTTGCCTTTTGTAATGCCTAAAGCCCCATCTGAAGTGGGAATTATACCCACTTGAAACCTTTCTTTATGTCTTCTCATAACTTTTTGCATTGGAAAACAAGTGCTATGAATTACACGTTGTTTTGCTCCAGAAACCACTACTAATTCAGCTACAAACCATCAGTGCTCTCCTTACGTGCATCTTCTGAATGACTTCCCAAGCACAGTGCTGATTATTTGCAGTATTTTATGGTCACTTAAAAGACCATTTGCTACCAGAATCTTTTTAGACACTGTGGGCCAAAAGAGAAGCAAAACCCTAAACTTGCTGAAGCCCAGGAGTGCTGTGCTGATTTAGGTGTACTCCCCCATGAAATGCATGGCAGTGAGACCCCTAACAAGCTTCCTTGGTAGGGCTGACCCTGAGCTGGTAACAGCAAGGGTCCCCTACAACTTAGTCATTGCACCAGAGGACAGGTGGAAAGTGGAAATTCTTGCTTCATGTCAGTCATCTGGACAAACACTACAGCTTCCTTCCTACAGGGACTCAACAAAGCAGTACCACTGCTTTTCATGGTCCCAGAAGGTGAATGGCAGTCTATTCAGACTTTCACAAACCTATCTGAATTTTATGTGTGACATTTCTACTGAGGCCACATTTGGACAATAACCGTGGAGAGCAGTGAGTCAATAATTCTGCTGTGGTGGCTGTCCCCCAGTGCTGGTACAAACCCTTTTGACCCACACTGCTTAGAACATATGGAAAGGATGTCCAGTCTTGCAGGAAGCTTTTCATATGCTATTCACTTCCAGCAGAAGGAAAAGCTTTCTCAGCTTTCCATTTTAAGCATTGAATCAAACTGAGCCTGAAGATTATTGTTTCCTTATGCAAAATAAATGAATAATTAATTGTCCAGGGACTTCTCTGTGTAGTTCCTATCTCTGAGGAATTTCAGCAACTGCTGGAGTCCTCGAGACTGAAAACAATTAATGAACACTGGAAGCGCAGTCTCTGCATGAATATTTATGATTATTCCACATCATACTCTACCAATAACCCCACTGTTGCTAAAGCATGCATCCAAGGCTCACAATTTATGGTACATGTGATGATGATACATTTCAAATAATGGACACGATTTGATCACCTGTAATTTTAATGAAAAAACTTGCAGTGACACACATGTATTACAGTAGCTGTAAAAGTCATTAGAGTGGGATGTAAGTATTTGAAATTAACAATGTACAAAAATTGGCAAGTGCTAATAGAGCCATTAAAACACAGCTGAATGTGTACTGTTCCATACAATGGAAGTGTTCAAAACTATTAGGACCATGAAAATTAAGCTCTGTATGTTATTCAGGAAACACAGCAGTGTTACCACTCCCAGCATTGC
>NW_010243742.1:1532-2427 GCF_000690775.1 Eurypyga helias | reverse complement strand
ACATTCCGGCTGTGCTCTCTCTAGCTGCCCCAGCAGCATGCTTGCTCGCCTGCCCTATCAGCTCTGTGTGTGCAACTCAAGATAGACCCAGCCTAAACTCAAGAAAAGTAAGGGTAGGACTAGTTCACAGTTATCTAAGATCTCTCCACTGTCCCTCTTCCTCGCTGCAGACTCCCCACTACTTTTCAGCACAGACTCCTTTACAAAAATCCCTCAGCCTGGAAACAACTTGACTAAATATGGAAAATGCTTTGTGGCTTGTGGGTATCTTTCCTCTAATATTAGAAATGCCCTTCATATGTGAAAAGTGCATGGCCATATTGGGTTTATTCCAGTTTTCTGACAGGATAAATGTAGTGATAACACTTACATGGAAATATAAAGTTTTGCAAGCTGAATGAACACAAATTCCCAGAACATCTTGGGTGTTTCTTCCTAGCCATAGAAGTTATAAAGAAAATCTGAGCAATTAATGAGCAAACTTCAAGAAGGCTTGAAGTTGCTTTCAATGAAGACTAATTTCAAACTTTTTCACAGCAATCAATTTCCTGACAGTACAAGACTGAACTGGAAATTTCACAAGCACTGTCATTGCGAGGTCAGCAATTGAAGCCTGTGATGCCACAAAGTCAGTTTGTGATGTCTTAAGGGTTGCTCCTGACAGTAGAAAATGAAGATAGATATAAAAGGAAAAAGTATCCTTAGAGTTGAGCAGAAATAAAATTTCTCCATCTCTCATGAAAACGGTGGCCAGACAAAGGAGAGATAGCCAAGTGTCGCACCTGAGGGAAAAAACCTTCTGTCTCTGTTCGTATTTTTGCAGATACCAGAAAAGCAGAGAATAAACTTTGCAGAAGTCTCAGAGATACGACATTCTCAAAATAATCCCTGAGGA
>NW_010243742.1:0-1513 GCF_000690775.1 Eurypyga helias | reverse complement strand
ATGCTGAACCTCTGGAATTTACTGGGCTCTGACTTTCAGAACTGCTGCAGTTTTGACTTGAGAGAAAAACTTGGATAGGTAATCAAGTAACCTGGACTAGTTCATCTGTTTTCCTCTTACCCTCTTTCTTAATACATTTTTCATGAAACATATTAAACATACACTCTGTATGAAAGGAATCAAAATACCACATACATCTGCAGAAATACAGAATTAACATCTCAGTGGACCTTTTGAAGAAAGGGAATGGATCCTGGCTGAATCTCTTGGGAAGCAGAATTGCAAAATGTATTCATGTCCCCTAGGAATTGCTTTGTGCTCAAAGGTATGGGTGCTCCAGCTGCTGTCCTTGGGGAGCCTAGGCAAAGGGCAGCTTAGTCTGGGGACTAAGTCACCACATCAGGTGATGCCCTCTCTAAGGCAGGTGTTATGAATGCAGCTATTATTCACCTGGGGAAAGTAGGCTTTTTGTGAACAGGAACTTGTTTTATACAGCTCATAGGAGGAGGAGAAGCTTCACTGTTTTTTCTGATCATTTCCAGAAGCAGCATCCCTGAAGATGGCACATTTGGAAATGACATTATTTCAAACTGCTGCATAGCAGCAATTGGCACCCCAGTCTATCAAAGTTGCTACTTGAGCGATATAAAATATTATCCAATACCCACAAGGAGAAAAAGATTTCTTTCCTATCCCAAAATAGACCTCTGCAGAGTACCTGTTGTATTGCATTTAATCTAATTTACTATAGGGGAGATGAACACCCTCCCAGCAACCATGCTATTTTTTAAAAGAGATTGGTGATTCAGCTGAATGATGACTAAGCCACTGACAAATTTTCCCTGTTAGCTTGTGTGTATAAAAAGATGCTTTGCTGGAATGTATCATCTGCAGATACCTTCTTGGAGTGAATGGGGATTTTCCAGTCAAACTGCATTATTTTTTTATTATTTAAAATTATACACATATGGAGCTTTTAGCACATTTGAAGGAGGTATTGGGTCACACAGTTGAGCCACAACAGAAAGAGAATGCAAAATAAGTATTCTGTGTGACCACTTGCAGAAAATTCTTGTTTAATTTACTGTATATGGGCTGAATGTATCTTCTGAAATGATAAACAGAGATACATTCCAATGAACAGAACATCAGAATCATCCCACATTTTGGATGTTAGTTGGCAACTAAAAAGATACAGGTTAAGTTTCTTGCTCTCTACAAACTGCTACCTTTGGCAGGTACAGTACTACATCTATAAAATAGAGATGTCAGTGTCTTTTTCTACAGCCATTCCAGCCTGCAAGCTGCCAGCTAATAGAGCAGAATAAGGAGGGAAGGTGAGTTCTTAATTTACATCAGCAGAGGGAAGGAAATTAAATAGTGAACTAAGCTAAACTGGAAATGAAGACAGAACAACTATTATAGTCTGTCATGGTTTAACTATGGCCAGCAAAGTATCATGAAGACATTCTCACACCTCCCCCCAGATCCTCCAGCAGAGGGGGAGAATCAG
>NW_010243741.1:4880-5168 GCF_000690775.1 Eurypyga helias | reverse complement strand
CACACACCCGGATTTGTGACCTTCTAGACGGTCATTATTCACCCGCCGGCATCCGCAGATTCCCCCCACGGTGGGGGCAAGACCCCGACACCCACACCAACCTTTTCCTTGTCGCAACGCACGCACGAGATCCCTTTGCAGCAGGTGGCAACGGGTTATCGCGTGAGCAATTGCGTGGTGAGAGTCCAACAGATCGGTAAGTCCTTACACCCGAACACACAACTCATTCTAACGTGCTTATGATCACCCCACGCGCCCACGGACATCCTGCGGCAGCTCTTCATTTCT
>NW_010243741.1:4577-4830 GCF_000690775.1 Eurypyga helias | reverse complement strand
GGCAGCTCTTCAGTCCTGCAGCAGCCCTACGTGAACCCAGCGCGGCAGAGAACACAAACCCAGGGGACACGCTTGGTCCCGTGCCAAGGCTCAGCCGAGTAAGCAGGTTACTCCCAGAATCCAGAAAGCTCGTTAAAACACCGGACTCCTCGTATCGCCCTCACGAAGACGTCGGCCAACGGGCAGTCAACAGCTTCTCCGGGCAGGCAGCAGCTCAACGTCCCGCTTCCTGCGGCAAACCCCATCCGCCCCC
>NW_010243741.1:4139-4425 GCF_000690775.1 Eurypyga helias | reverse complement strand
TCATGGTGACGCGCTGCGCGCGGGGCTTTATCCGTGCGAGCATTACACGTGGGCGCTCCATGAGCCCCCTCTGTCAGCAAGATGAGCCCGAGAGGTACATCCAACATTACGGGACCCCGTTCTGCTGCATCGATCATCCGCCCGCGGTCCTCCTCTTCTCCCCGCAGCGCTACCCACATTAAAAGTCTGGGAGATCGATAATTTTATCCTGAATCAAGGAATTACTGCTGGCTGGCGAGACACATCCCCCCCAGGTACCGATGCTGCCCTTTCTTGCAAAGCACAA
>NW_010243741.1:0-4088 GCF_000690775.1 Eurypyga helias | reverse complement strand
ACCGGGGCCGCGCACCTTCACCCAGCGTGGCCGAGCACCGAGAGCGTTTCTGCGGCGGGAGGGTTTGGGGCACTGGTTTGGGTTTTTGGTGAGGTACTGGTGTGTGCCCGTGGTCAGCTGGATCATCCAGGACCTCCCTGTTCCAGTGCTTTTCCCCCCCTCGCCTGCATCGCCCACGCACCCGCCTCCGCTCAGACCCGTCCCAAAACACCCTCCATCTCCCCTCCCTGGTGCTTCCTACCGAAACACCCATTCCACGCACGTGAAATCATAGAGAGCTCGTTATCTGACAGGTAATTAGCTGCAGAAAAAAAAGCAAATTAAAACCAGAGATCACATTAATAACAAAGCGCAGCACATATTTGTCTGGAGAAGCGCAACAAATTACTCTGATTTCCCAAAAAGCCTGGTTTCTCTGCAGATGGGAACGGACACATCTTCATTTCTGCCCTCATTTTGAGCGTTAGCAGCAGCCGGGGCACAAAGCGAGGCTCCAGCCCCCCCCAGCCCAGTCCCTGGCTTTGCCAGGAAGTGCTGGACCCCCCGGCAGATGTTGGCGTTGTTTGTCTGTGCCCAAGCTGCTACCTCAGATGAGGAAAGGAGCTGATCCATCCTGACACTTCCAGCTGCAAAAGGAAGTGGGGACGGACAACGTGGACCCTTTGGCTTGGCACGGTGACCCCTCGCCAGGCCACTGCCGGGAAGGGGATGCAGCTGGAGGGTGGCCAGAGCTGCCTCCGAAGGGGTGCCTGCATCCAAGGGTCCCGCGCCAGCTCTCGGGGGCGAGGCGCATTACGCAAAAGGGCACAAAGACTAAAAATAACAAAATCGCCACCCAAAAAAGGCACTAAGGAGCCCTGGCATGGCAGAACTGGAGACAAAGCCACAGGGTGAGCTTTTCCTGGGGCGCGGGACCCCTCCTCGCTCAGGTGGCAGAGCCGCGGCAGAAGCTTCGGCGAGCGCTGCAATTTCCTTCCAGGCTCATTGCTTTCCAGTTTAATATTTCACGATGGATCACAATTACATGACCAGTAATATTCCCTTAATTAAAAGGGCCATCCGAGCCCGGTGGGCTCCAGCTGGCAGGAAGGAGAGTAAAAAGGAGGATGAAGCAGCACTCCTACGAGAACGGAGCCTCACCTGCCCGTGGCCTGCTGCCTGCCTCGCTCCCAGGACGCTCAGACCGGCTGGGGTCCCTTATCCCTGGCAGGGCCCCCAGAACCCGGATAATTTAATCTGAGGCGGGGGGCATTCAGAGCGCAGGGGTGTCAGCCGGCTGTCGCTCCGGTCCCTCCCGCGCCGGAGCTGCTCCGGGCAGTCGTTTTTACGCACCGTGGAGTTGTCTCCAGCAGCACCGTGTTCTTGGGCCAGGCTTTTTTCTTTCTTCCCATTTCAAACGGGGAGAAAAAAGCAGCTGGAATAACGGAGCTCCCCTTTGGCCACGGCCAGGAATAAATTCCACAGTCTGCATCCATTTACGAACCTGCTCCGGGCAAAGAAAGCGGAGGAGACGTACGAGTCAAGGATGAGAAGGACCCCGAGTACCAGTGCCAGGCTGCTTCCGGGGCCAGCCCGCTCCCTGCCTCCGAAGGAAAGGCTGACCGGCAGCAGCGCCAAGGTCTCCGCTCCCTTTCGGAATACCCAAGGCTGAACCCAGACAGTGAAAGTCAGCGGCTAATGAAGACTCGGGGACCTCGTTAAGCCGGCGCAAACCGTGGAAGTGGAGAGCTGCTGGCCCTTTGCGGCATCCCATAAAAGGAGAAAATGCGGGATTCCAGAAGAGCAGCTACCCCAAAAACCAAGGGAGAACCACCCCGAGGAGCTGCCCCGTGGCAGTCGCGGGGCCAGGGGGGGGGGGGATGCCGGGGTGTGGGACCTGTCACGGCTGCCACTCAGCACCCAGCCCCCTCCGGCTTCCGATCGCTTCAGCATCCCTCGGCAACGTGTCTGTACCTTGCTGCGGGAATGTTTAATCAGACCTCGCACTCCTCCCAGCAGAGTTCCCCCGGGAAGTGGCCAGAGCCGGTGTGACAGCTCCCGCCTGCTGTACTGGGACGGAGCAGAAGGAGGTTTGCCCTCACTGGAGCCGTCAGCCGGCTGGGCTGGGAGACGGGAGCAGAGGGAAGCGCTGGGGATGGAGAGCCACCACACCAGGCTTGCTGCTACCCGGCATCCCGGCCACGTCCCATCCAGGTCTGGGTACCACTCCGGCTGCGGGATGGGGATGGATGCTGGGAAACATCAGATGTCCCCTTGGCCAGCAGGGCGCTACCTAACACCCCACGGGGCAGGGTGCCAGACATCCAGGGCATCCATCCCAAGGTGCGAGGTCCCAAGGCGGGGGGCATCACAGCACCCTCCAAGCTCTCCTCCCGCTTACCCCAAGGCTTTAGGGGAAAAGCCCTTACCTTAGGATTAGGCATCCCTGAGATTCCCATCAAAGGCTCCGGTCACTATGTATGCGCTTAACGTTAGACTTCTCAGGCGCCCTCACCTTCAACTGCTGACAGATTCGGGATTACACACAAAAGCCACGCACAGCCAAGTCTCCCCCCCCAGATCGACCCCCCGCTGCAGTCCTGGG
Organism: Eurypyga helias; assembly: GCF_000690775.1. Lineage (NCBI taxonomy): Eukaryota > Metazoa > Chordata > Aves > Eurypygiformes > Eurypygidae > Eurypyga > Eurypyga helias. The sequence continues at coordinate 1,504 of NW_010243741.1, read as the reverse complement.
GGCTGCTTCACCGGCTCTGCCCCCAGTTAAACCAGCTCGCCGGCGGGGCTGGGACCAACGCAAGGCTATGCCAGTTGTGCCGCGTTACTGGGATCATCTGTGGGACTCCCACGAACGCCCTGGGGTCCCCTGCTCTCCCCAGGCCCAGTGCTTTCCGGACTGGCAGAATTCCCCTGGAAGGGGGAAGGAAAAATCCCCACTGCCTTTCCGCATTGGCACTGCTGGCCATCCTGGCTCTGCTTGCTTTGCCCTCCCTCATCCAGCACCTCGCTTCCAAGCTGCAATTCCCTTCCCACCACCAAGAGGTCCACCCTGAGCCGGCCGCTGAAGCAGCCACCAATTTTCCTTGGGATGGGAGCCCTCCCAGTACCTCCATCCCAGCAGCCGAGCCGCACCGCCCATGCCAGCCCACGAGCCTCTCCCGCCCTCAGCCTTCCCCGGAATCATTTGTCTGGAGCTGTAAACAAGCCTGTCCATTCCAGGAGCAAATTGGAGCGATGGCCAGTCACTGATAGTAATTCCCAGTAATTACATGTGAATTAATTGATTTACCGAGTGATGCTCTTGCCTTATATATGGTGTTTTTATTAAGTAACTAAGGCTTACGAAGCCATTTGCAAGGCGTATTTATTAGCCCTGCGTAAATCTGAGTAAACAAGTTATTTTTAATGGTGGGAATCATTAGAAATTACCGTGTGCTTGTACTCCAGAGAACACCCAGCCGGGGTGGTTCGTCCCTGGCACCCCGCGCCGTGCCGCGTCCCGTTTTCGCTATCCCAGGCAGTGGGATACACACCCCTGCAAAGCCATCCCCTCGGCTCACCGCTTCCACGATGGCGCCACCAAATCCGCACATGGATCTACTTCCCACCGGGACATCCCGTGGTCAGTGCCAGGACCATTCGCATGGCTTATCCCACCCCGCCGTGGCGTGCCGCACCCCCCCAGGGCAGAGGACCCGCCTGCACCCCCCCCGCCACCACCCCCACTCCTCCTCGCCTCCCCAGCTCGCACAGAAAGACTCCAAAGGAATGTTTTTTTGGGTCTCACGATTAAAAAATTGGCTCCGCGATGCTTTATGCATGCATCTGTTATGCTAAAATAACCATCCTTCCCAACCAGGCCCACCTGCTGTCTTTTTCAATTTTAAGTATTTCTAAGTAGCAATCAAATCAGTATAATTTGTTCTTTATCTCAGAAAAACCATTGTGAAAGAAAAATGTGACCATTATGTTACATCAGGGAAAAATACAAGCCCTTTATTTTCAGCCTTCTCTCTGTTCTATCAGATCGCACAGTCGTCATTATGCCCGTCGCATTTAAGACCGCTCAAACGAACAGAGCTCGCTTTAATCACCGCAACCTTCCGCCCTTCCCCCAGCCCCCCCTTCCCCAAGGTTAAGGATTTTTTTCCCCCTGTTTTTTTTAATTCAGCTACATAAATACTCGTATTAGGAGCGCGTTAAGGGTTTCCAGGAGACAGCTCCGCGGATTTGGGTCGGGA
>NW_010243740.1:36870-69125 GCF_000690775.1 Eurypyga helias | reverse complement strand
TGATTCTATGATTCTATGAAACTTCCCACAAGGACATTTAGGCTGCAACTTAAAGGAAGATGCTTAAATGTCAATGAAATATGCAGTGGACTTTCACCCAGAGAATGGGCAAAGAAAGGTACTTTGAAGATGCAGGTGAGTGAGATTCCAGGTGAACAAGCACATATGTGGTATCTCCAAGAGCTGGTGTCCCTTTCACTCCTGTGGACACTCATCCCTTGCTCCTGCCTCAGCTGAAACAGGTTCCTTGATCTCATCAGGTCCCTTCTGTCCCAAACTGGGTGAGGGGAAGTGCTGGGGTGCATGTAGCACAGCAGGGTGGAGGTGAGCTTTTTTTGGCTTGTATCTAGTATTCAGGCCTCAGAGTCCCCGGTCATGTCAGGCAAAAGGAAGAGCTCTCTTCCACTGCCAGGCTTCACTCAGCCATTGAAGGCGGATGGACAGGGGACCCAAGAGCTCTGCAGGTGTGAACACAACAATGTGTGTAGGGCAGATGTTGCTTAAATTGTCTTCAGGATTTCAGTTGATAAAACCAAGGTCCTCCCTCAGTAGGGGGGATTTTTTGAACTTGCAAGCTGGACAAATTCGTGAACAATTTCACAGCATGACCGAAGGAAGATATATAAAGGGAATGCAGCCTTAATCAGCTTGTCAGACCTTTCCCAAAGGTGACAGGACACCTCGAGATGCTCAGAGCAAAGTCCCCAAGAGTGCTTTTCAAACAAAGGCAAAGCAACATATCTTCCCTAGTTCTGTAACTTTAAGTGCCCTGATGACAACTTTCTGCAATTTCTACAACTGCAGAAACCAGTACTGCAGAAACCTGGCGCAAACATCTGTCCCACGTAAATGTCAGTCCAGACAGTCAACAGGAAATACAGGGTCTTGGAATAGGAAGCATCTGTTAACCTTAAGAATGGGTGGAGTTACCAGCCCTACCTGTAATATTTAATTTCACTGCTCTGAAGCATGTTGCAAGTGCTTGTCCTTGCTGCACGTCCTGTCATGTTGTTACACACCAGGAAGCTCCCTCATTCTCTGCATGATTAAGACTCTGAAATGGGGATACACATCTGCATTTAATTGTTGGGGTCTACTCTGACAACTGGGGTTCACCGGCTGTGCACTGGATCATACCTGTATGTGAGTGTAAGGCAGCACAGCAGCATCATTCAGAGTGGTGCAGGATCACTGCCAAGATGAAGACATGGGCCATATACATCCGTGGATGCTTGTTTGTGTGTTTGCTGGGTGAAAGATGGACCCCATTGCCTGCCAGCATGGCCCCAGTTCTTGTTTGGGTCTGGTGAGCAGGAGCAGATGCTCTGCACAGGTCTGGGGCAAGAGCTGTGAGGTCCAGCAGCCACAGCACAAGGGGGGCTGAGGAGCAACTGAACAGGCAGAATATCACCATGGGAGGGAATCCCTGCAAGGCCACTGTGCCCTAGGTTTTCAGGCACGTTGTAGAAACTGTCTGAAAGTATGGTCCCATCTTTAGATGACAAACTTGCTGAGAGACAAGTGTCAAGGGTATTCACACGGGAAGGGAGATGTTGAATAGTTTCTCACAGAGGCACGAACCCTTATTTCCCACATCTCAGGAGAAAGTCCAGCTGATTTCCTCCTGCTAGATGATAGGAAAACCAGTGGCACTCTCTCCTCCTCTGTGGCTGGTGCTGCTGCAAGGCACAGAAACTGAGCTTCACCTATGAGCAAGAAAAGGGCCATGTGGGAGGACTCAGGGAAGGGAAAATCCCAGCCCTTGTTGCCAACACTGCTCCTATGTTTCATCAATGGGTGTTCAATGTAAAATGAAGGAATAATGCAAATTTTTCTTAATTTGTACTTAATTAAACTGCAACCCTAAATGCTTTCACTGGATCTGGCTCTGAGTCATACTGCAGATTCTGTCCAGGTAGTGACTGGGAGTTCATATTTGACAATATCCCCTAAATGCTTTTTAAAGATGAAAACAAAGTTTTTTCTACAAGCAGAGTAAATTACTGTTCTTTGTTCATGGCATAATGAATATAAAAACGGCCTAGCCATAGTCTCAATCTACAAACCTATAGTAAATGAGAAAGAATTGCTTTAAAGTAGATTTTTTTATAATGCATCTACTTGGGATGGCCTGAAATGAAAAGGATTTGCTTTATCTAATCTTGCCAGGAAAAGCATTTCAGCAGAGGGAAATATGAAAGTGAATACTTGACCCTCCTTGGAGGCCAGTTTCCACATGGGGTCAGGCAGAAAGACAGCACCTGATGAGAGCTGAAGATAAATCCAGGATAAAACATGGGGACTGACTGAGAGTTCAGGCTTTGTGGTTTATACGTGAGCCTTATCACCACTGAAAGAAAATTGAAGTGATTATATAGTACTTTGAACTTAATGGAAAGAAGAAAGATAGTGAATGGTTGATTACATCTCTTCTTGAAGTCATTCAAGTACAGGCCATTGCCCATTAAACTGTTGCCAAGGCAGCATTAGCTGGCAGCTAGATAGCTCAGGAGCCTCTCTCTAGCCTTCCCTGGTAAAGATTAACCATATCATCTCTCTTGCCTTCATCCTCAGAGCAGGCCAAAGAAAAAAGTGCTGTGGGAGGTTTCAGTGCTTCTTCGTTGCCTTCAGCCTGGGTCCAGAGCAGGCTACAATGAAAACAGCAGGGACAACCTGATACACAGGAACGTAAGAATAACCCCCTACATTTCTGTAAAACAAGTTGTAAGCTGTAACTCCCCAGAATTTCCTTAAAATTACCAGAATTAAGGGGCTTTTTAGGGGACTTTTTTTTTGAGACTCTCACACAATGTTGAGGCCTGACTCATGGTTGTGAGTTCTTCTGCTTCGCAGGATGTGGCACGTAAGAGAATAGCCGGAGACATGTGTGTGCTGGATGCTCTGAGGTGGTGCAGGAAGGTGTTTGCCTGGGACCTGATGTGAGGGCACAGCTAGGAACAAAGGTGGTAGATTTTAGTCACTACTAAGAATAAAATAAGTTGTCACACAAGTTACGTAGCTGTCACTAATGCAGACCATAGTGGCCACAAACTTGCCTATGGTGGAACTTTACAAGTCGTAATGAAACTGTAGTAGGGCTGGGAGACTGGACAAAGAAGGCTGGGATTATAATGATGTGATGTTGTAACTGTGATCAAATCACTGCGTCTTCCCTTTGCAGGTTCACCCTGTAGGATCAGCTCAATGCCTAATAATGGAACCTATCATCAGAATTAATTATGTCACTGCAGAAAATGCTGCAGTTGGCCATGAGCTGTCCTCCATGGCTCTGCAGAAGGATTGTATGTGTCCACAGAAAAATACTGTCCTGCTGGGAGAAAACAAAACTGAAACTTGCACTGGACTCCTCATCACTAAGATCAGAAGTTCTAAGGGTCCAAATGATGGGGAATGGAATACCTTTGTGCTGAAGCAGGCAGAGCACTGGTGCTAAATCTGATGCCTAGACATGTATGAGAGCTTATCATGAGCAGCAACAAGAAAGATCTGAGCTTGTCAATCAGAAAGAGAAATTGTGAATGCACTTCCACACAAGGAACTAAAAAGTAGTTTTGATCTCACCAGCATGGGATTGTACGACTTGTAAAAGACTTGACCTAGAGCTGATCTACCAGTCAGCAATGTCCTCTTGCCTCCTGTTTCAAAAGAAGGGCACAAAAGACACTTGCACTACAATTCATTCTAAAAATAGCTAAAATCAGGGAACTAGTGAGAACTTTATTATTCTTCCACTGCAGACATATATCAGAAAGAGAGACATTGCTGGCCTACATATAGGTTAATGCCAAATTTAGCCACAGGACTCAGGCACTTTTATGTGAATCCAGCCATCCAGGAAGATGCAGAAGAGACAAAATTCCTCTTCATTCAGAAATAGAAAAATTGCTTCCAAGTGGTACATTCTTGGTCTGCTCCCATTAATACTGACATATATGGGAGTCTGGGAACTCTTTAAGTACATTAACACTCTCACTGAAGGGAGCTTGATACCATTTTCTTTGCACGTTTACAATGTGGCTAGGTTGTTGCATGTTTCTTACTGAATTCAATGAGTGGCACATGCTAAAACTTAGTTTCAGTATGTAAGAACAGCCCACATTTACCTCAGAGCATCAACGCCAATGCCTCACAGTTATGGTCCCTAGAAAGTATCCAGCTCCTTCTTCTGCCCTCCACATCCCCCACAAGTCCTCCCTTCTCAACTCCTTGCTGCACCCCACCAGCAGATAGCTAGGGTGCTTGGTGTTTAGGTGAGATGTGCTGGCTGGTAGAAGAATTGGTGCCCTGAAAATTTGCTTTCACTGAAGAAATTAATCTTCTCCTCTAAGTAGTTATTGATTTTAACAAAGCAGGGATTTAAGACTTTCTGTCCCACTTGTCAAATGTATTTGCAACTGTCAGACATCCCAAAAGCTCAGAGGAAAAGTGGCCCAAGAGAAAGGTGGTAAAATCTTGCTTTCTTAGGAGATATAGGTGAAATAGGGATAAAAATAACCAGTTTGCCTGCTTTGCAGTTGTGAGCTATCAAATGCAGGCATACGTCTCAATTTTTAGTTATTAAAAGATGGCAGTTCTTTAAAGAAGGTAGAAAAGAAATATGTAAGTGCATATGCATGCATAAATACACAAGAAAAATGGTAAATAACTCCAAAACTGAGTTTAGGCAGTGAAGACAAAACTAGCTCTCTGGGGGCAAGCTCAAACCAAAGTCCTGGTTACAATCTTTTCTGGACTTTATGGAAAAGACAATGCAGATCTAGATGCACAGTCAAATGCCCTAATTTAATAATGACCTCAATGTGGTTCATGGAGCCTGACATCCCTGATGTGTAGAAAACTTCACATTTCACCCAAGACAGAAGCTAAAAGTCACAGCACTAAGACTGTAGCTCCTTTCTCATGATGACCTTCTTGGTCTTGCTGTTTTACCGTCACACTTGTCCTTCCAGAAAACATTCACAGATCTTGACTTCTAGAAGCGGATACTTACTATCCCCTCTGAAAAGAATAAGGTGTTTGTGAAACTGCTGTGGCCCTGGAACCCATTCAGTTAAGCAATGAGTCGTAAACACCAGAGGTGTTGCAGGGTGTTGTTCATGTAGCAAGAGGTTCAACTTGGCACAAGAGTCAGAGAAGGCACAAGAACTCTGTTGCTTAAAACAACCTCACAAGTATTGAAGGGTGAAAAGTTGAAGGAGATGTGAAAGGTGCTTCTTCCTTCTCTGATGGCATCTTTGCAATGCTGGGTACATCTGTTCCCACAGACAAAGGATTGTGGCTAATCTCTTCCCACCCTGGGAGCTGAGTCAGACTCGCCGCAGTGTGAAACCTCTGAAGCTGATACCAGAATTTCCATGTTAAGCACTGTTGAGCCTTTGCTATTGCTTTTCCCTGGGAGGTGTTTTGAGGTAGGCTTTTTTCAGTCAAACTCTGTACTCAAAATCTGTCTCTGCTTTGGAAAAGGATCTCCAGAGCAGCCATACTTTTCACCCTATCCCACCACTACCCGAGAGGCATTTTGCAGAGACTTGTACCAGGTGTGTTTTTGGGCAGTGGACTCATTTGCTGGCAATGAGTCAGTGCAGGGGTTCCACGTGCCCAGGAGGTTGGTTTTAGCTGGGCCTTTCCCCAGGACTGCTGTGTCTGTGCTGTGTCTGGCATACCGTGGGGCAGCTGAGGGTCCCCTCTGGATGCAGAGTAGGCATCAACCCCCATAAGCTCCCTCTCAGTGTTTTTCTTGTTAATGTACTTCAGCTCCTTCTAAACCATTGATATGTCTAACAAGCTCAGAATTGTTTGGCAATAAGGAGTTAGCTTGGCTAACCTGCTTCTTTCTTTGTATTTGACTTATTCCCGGACTTGCAGGACTCTTCTTTGTTTATCTAAACATGCAGAGCCCTGTTACACAAATGCAAACAGGAAAATTAGTAGGTGTGTGGTAAGTGAAATCCTGCATCAAATTGACATTCCTAATTGTTTTGTCAAGTCATTTCCCAGGGGAAGGATAATGAAAAGTGAAGCATTAAAGTTAATGAAAAAAATTCAGGTTAAGAAATGAAGTTCTGAAACAGGAAAGACATTCCTGAAGTGAATGTTGCCAACTGTAGAACAATGATAATCTCTGGGGTCTTGCTACATCTTGTTGATGATAATCACTTCTCACAGAAAGCAGAAAGATAAGTGGGACAGAATTATTTCTGCAGTGGGATTTCTGTTTTGGGAGATTTCCTGGGATTTGAATACTCCATTTCTTAATCTTAATGGTAGTTGATTACTTTTATTTTTCTCCTGAAGGAGGAAGGAGGGAAAGGAACATCTGAACTACTTGGCACTCATAACACATATGTTCCATTGGCTTCATCTGATCACAAAGGTTACAGGCTCCACCAAGAGAGCGCCAAGAGAGCTTGTAAATTTTCTAAGTTAAATGAAGAGATTAGGTTTGCTGAATGTGCAGAAATCTATCATCTTTGCCAATGGAGCTATAAAACTCTTTGATCCACAGCTGTTTGGCCTCAAGTCTCTCACAGGCAAGCTGATCTTCATTCTCCATCATGCCTTTTGCCAGGTACAGTTCCCAAAAGCATCTGAATCTGAAGACTCAGAACTTTGAGTGCTAACTTCCGCATGGCAGTATTTGTCCCACCTGGTGTTAGCTCCCATACAAAGGGTATGGCAACTAAGATGTTTGTCAAGCTCTCCCTGTAACCAGCAAAGATACCTGTGAAGATGGCAGGCTGTTCCGCCATGGTGTGGGATGAGCACACCAGGTGGGAGTGCTGAACCACCCTTCTCCTTTCACTGATCATGAGGGTACCTGGAGACCTAGCTTCCAGTTGATGACCCATGTTGATCATGTGAGATGAATTCCACTCAGAAAGCTAACCCAGATGATGGGCAGATAAGCCGACTAGATGGCCACCCATTTCAACACCCGTGTGTGTCACTAGCTGTTACTATTTACGTGTAAGTCCTCTGGGGCATGTGATCCAAGCCTCAATTCACTGTGTGATCTTAGGCACAAAGACACATGCATTTCTCTTCCAGGTCTTATAAGGAATTATCATGTGTTTATAACAAAAGATCGCATGACAGGTTCTATTCCTGTATCCAGGAAAGGGCAAAACCCTTTACTTCAGTTACTATTTATGCCAATTTCTTTAGGGAACAAGGTTCATGATGTTTGTTCTGCCTACCTTTCTTCCTCTTAGTTAAGCCCTCTTAATAAGCTGCATTCCCTCTTGTTTGTGCCCTCCATAGCCTCACAAATACTCAGTTTTCAGATGCCCTGTGTCATGGCTTTATCACAAAAGGTGCACTCTCTCCATACACCAGATTCACCTACAGCTTATAAGTGAGGATCCTCTCCTGTGACACATAGAAAGATATGGGTTTGAGGTTTCCAGGCTGAGGAGGGTACTCAGCCCACTTCACCCATTGACCAAAGAAGTACTTTAGACATTGAGCTATTATGTCAAAAACTCCGTAAAGCTCTCCCTACCTCCGCTTCTTAGAATAAGAAATCACACTTTTGGATCTAGCCCTTAATGTAGGATTTACATCTCTTATCTTCAGCTTCCGTAAGACAGGGCTCTGGTTACCTGTACCCAGAGGGTTCTTTTAGGTTTCTAAATCCAGGTATGGTGACAGATTTCAAGCAACCTCTCTGATCACTGCATCCTTTTATCTTAAGGATGTCTCTTCATCCTTTCCCAGGTGTGATAGGTGAAGAAGTCCAAACTCAACAGAAAACGCTTTGTCTCAGGTTGGTACCACTCAATATTTCTGAGGAAACTAGGACTGGGAAATGAGAGCTGATCCCTAGGAAGACATACGTGCAAGGATACCTCTTTTTTGAACCCAAAATGCACATTTGGTTGTATGTTCTACTTAACCAAGATGTTAGTATTTCAATGACACTAGAGCCCTTGATTTGCTAAGCAAGTCAAACTTTCCCAGTCTCTTGATACAGAGAAGGGCTTTTCATCTTACCTTCTCCATATAAATATCCCTCTCTTGAATGTGGATTACTGGTCTTGTTCTCAATATTTCAAGTAACATTGATTAGTGTGCTGTCCAAGCTGTGTCTACTGGAAGTACTTTCCTTAACAAAGTCTAGGATATTTGTATTTTTTACAACCATATAACCCTGCTGACTCATAGCATCCCCAGTAAGTGAATAAAATTCCCTGTTCTTTCTTCTTCTCTGTAACTTCCCCAGCCTCCTGCAGAAAATATAGTTGTGAATCCCCTGGGTGAATCAATCCCCAGACTACTGCAGAAATCCTCCTGTTAGATACTAAAGGCATGATCTTGAAACAGGCATTAAATTTCACCGTACTACTATTACTCCAAAGTTGCAGGTATTCTGTTTGTACCTACATGATGTTCAGATGTATTTCTGTGCCAAGTTGTCTCCTGCAGGAGGCTAATGACCAGATTTCATTAACACACATCTACTTTTTCAACAATAGTCTGTGATGACAATAGCTGAAAAGATCTCAGTTCCCCTGGAAACGTTACAAGTTGTCCTTCAGCACAACCCCTTCCCATCTCCCTGTAATTTCTTACTTTCTTCCTGCAGTTTGTGTTCTTTTCCTTTTTTTCCCTTCCATTTTAACTAGTGATTTCCCATATCATGAGTGCTGCTCTGATGTTTGGACAGCTTCTCTTGACTGCAATTACCTTCCTCAAAGCAATCAATCAGCTCTCCTGCAAGCAAAGGCGTTAGGCTGGCCTGGTAGCCTCCAGCTGGCAGGCCCAGGCTGTTGTTCTTTCTTTGATTTTCATTAATCATCCCATCATTAAATATTTCTTTCCTTTAAAATTCATCCTGTACTCTTGCATAATATTACAATCAAGCTAACATGCATTTAGATGCAAGTTCACTTTGTTAATTATGTTTATTATATTTACTGTTCCTAAGTCATGTGGATCCTTCTCCTTCATGGCTTGACAAAATTACTTGAACTGGCTGCCAGGTCTCCGAGCGTCCTGCGGAGAGGGATCTGCTCCCCACTGGCTGAGCGCATCCAGCTCTGAGTTTTGCTTCTTCCCTGAGGAGGTATTTTCAATTTCCTGACACTCATCCCATATCTGTCCTCCTTTTCTGCAGATTTTAATATTCTTACAGAAAACCAAATCTCAGTTTCATTTAGCGTTTTCACACACCTACGCCAGCTCTAAGCCTCTCAGTATAAAAACATCATTTCTTCTCTCCTTTATATTTTTTGTGTTTCAATAGCTAAATAACTTTTTATGATTACCTTTTATTATTACTATTTAATTTCCTCTGCAAAATTCTAACCCAGTTTGATTTTGGCAATGTTTACCCCATCTCTGTGCTTGCTGGCCTCCAAAATGAAGTTTTCTTTGCTGATTAGCTTTCCTCCTTCCCAAATGGGTGCTGTGCTGGACTTTCTATGGTGGTTCTCCTTCCATTTCAGTCTCTAGCCTCTTCCTGCCCTTATGAAGTGAATTCCAGAGAGCTCCTTGCAAGTTTTATTGAAAATAAATTATAGGTCTCCTTCAGCTGAAACACCTTACGGCTCTTTGGCCTGACTGGCCTCACTAATCAGTTCACCTTCTGAAACCTGTGTTTTTGAAACTGAAAATCTCACTTGTTTTCTTATATGCCTCTGTTTCATCTAAAACTAATCAACTAATTTTGGCTAATGGTTCAGTTTAGATCTCAAATTAATGTTAAGTCTTTCCACTGGCTGCAGAAACTTGGATCTGTCCTGTTTAAATGTTCTCCAGGGCTGAGGGTGTAAACACAGTATTATGGGCCATGGTTTCAGCTGGTTTAAATTGCTAAAGCTCTGCTGGACTCTGGCCAGTCTAGTGGAGTCTCCGTTGTCTAAGAAGCTGAAGTTTTCATCAGAGTATTTTGGAAGCAACTACAGTCTCTTAAATTACTAAGAAAAGAGATATTTTTGCCATCTTTCCACAGATGAAACTGAAAAAAAAAAAAAATCCACTTTCACACTGTTTATAGTAGTCTCCAAATTAATTTACTATACCTGTCATAATACATTATCAATGCCTTCCATGTGCATTACCTCATCTGAGAGCCTCTTCTTGTTGTATATGGCAAATGGCAGCAAAAATTTAATGTGATACAAATAACCTTTGGATTGATTTAACACTGCATGCCCAGATTCTCCCAGTCCTCCTACTTGCAGTGATTGCAAGTTAACATTCAGACAACGGCAGCAGTAATGAGAGAGGGAGAAGCCAGCACCAATCTTCAAAATCTCCAGTGAGTTAAGCAGAGCAGGCTACAAAAGGGCCAGAGGATAATTATCATATCAAAGTTTGACTAAGTGGTAGCACAGTGAATCGGACAGCAAGATTACACAGCCTGGGAGCAGTTAGATCCTCATTGCTTCTTCCCCTCCATTACCCTCTACCACATCCCTATCAGTGGGCACATCTAAAGACACGCCAGATGAGAGAAGAGGAGGACAAGGAAGTCAACAGGACCGTAACACGAGTAAAATGTGCCAGTTGCCTCCGAGGGCATTTTGTATCTAGGGCGAAAAAAAGTATTTCCGTAAGGCTGAGGGTGAAGTTGTTCAATGCAAACTAATAATAACAAAGCCCATAATGGCTTTCTGCCACCCACCACCCAATGTTAATATTGCCTGATAGTGTGCTGTTACTCATTGAGTAATAATACAGCGTTAGCTTGCTCTGAATAGCTGCTCACTCTTAACATGCTTTGAAGTATTTGTGTGAGTAGCTCCTCTGTACTGGGATTTAAACAAAGGGAAGCATAAATTCCAGCATTCAGCTTGCCCTTTCCTTCCTGCATCTTCCAACACAAACCTGCTCTAAATACATAACAACCTTAATGTGGGCTGGTAATTGTAATGGGTAGGCTAAGAAAGCAAAGACGTATTTCAGTGATTAGCTGCCCAGCAGAGGAACACAGGTTGGCAAACATTAGCCTAAGAATAAACCACTTTTGTTTTTGACAGGTATTACATACTACTGAGGAAAACAAACCAGCCCTCTTTCTATTTTTAACTCTCTGATTGACACAATGTCCACTTCAGACTGACTGCAAGCCTGACTGTTGGAAGCTGTACCGATGGAGAGGGGAATCACGCACACCTGTCATTGCTGTGGGGCAGGAGGAGGGAACCCAGGGGCAGCATTGCTGGGCAGCAAATGGAGGCAAAGATGGGTCCCTTGAAGGCAAGGGCGGCCCTTTCAGTGCTGGATGCTTGCTCACTCTCCCTGTGTGCTTCACAATAACATTGCTGTTGCCATGAGGACCTGAGGCTGAGCTAAAGTGAATTGCTTGAGTACACAATGTGTCCATTTTGCTTTTTTTCTTCCTTCCAAATCATTCCTTTCTTAAGCTATTGGATCCAGTTCAGTGTAAGGCTAGTGCAACTCAAACCACTTGGACCACTCCAACACCAAGATAAACCCTCCACCGTCGAGTAACTGGTCCGTCTCCTCTTAGATTACACTGTATCCCTGAGGCACGTCACACATAGTTTTCTGAACATTAAAAAACCTCAAAATAAGTAGGAATGTCACCAAAACTCAAACACTTCTTGATCCTCTGTAGTTTATACTACACGCACTTCTGACATGGACTGTAGATTATCATTAGCCTTAAAGAACAAGCAAACAAAAAACCTCATCCTCTTTTTTTGTCTTAGGTGCAAAACATTGTTTCCTCTTTGGAGAAAAAATCAAAAGTCCCAGGTGCTTGCACACTTAAGACAAAAAAGTTATTGTAGTTTATATTTGTGTTTTACGATTTTTATTTTTTTTTTTTTTTAGGGAAGGCATAAACACATATATAGCAAATTTTAGCCTTCTGACATGGTCTTATTTTTCTCACTTGCCTTCTGCAGACTCTGTAGATGTATCCCACAGATTCCGTAGGGTTTCTGGGGTCCTCAGAGTAAAAAAATACCCACTGCAGTATGCAGCAGCACAAAGCTGAAGCTTCGGTGCACTGTGGTTCAGGACACTGTTTTTGCAGTAATATTAGAAAGCTGAATTCTAACCTCTTTGGGAGAGGGAAACGTTATTTAAAAGCTGAGAAAGCTATTGTAGTTGGAAATTAAGTTTTTCCCTTTCTTCAACAGGAGACACTCTGGGAAAGTGGAGAAGGTGGTATCATTAGGATTTATCAAACCTAGAATATTTAGGAAAGCCTAACAGAATCCATTGCTTAATCTGTTGGATTTATGAGCTTGACTACATCAGGTATTTAGGGGACTGCTAGTGTGCACAAGGTGAAAGAGGGAATTTAAAAGGCTAATAGCTATTTCAACGCTTGTGATGATCCTGTGCTTCTTCCCTGCTATGACATGTAATCTCCATATAGTTTAATGGAAGTAATATTTATGCATATTCTATAGCATGCATAGAATTTCATCTGATGATCTGCTTTCATTTAGCTTAATCCAGTTTGGAAAGTCCAGAAGAAGACTCTGGAGCTAGTACTGTGCTGGCTGTCTCCTACCAACTATCATGCATTTTTCCCACTGCTTTTCAGCCAGAACAAATACATCAATTCTTCACTTTCCCACATCGGTGCCAGCTGTGGTGTCAGAGAAGCACAAAGCTCTCAAGGAGAACAAGTGCATCTCCCAGGCTGGAAGCTCACCAAACTAAAATCGTTGGACAGCATTGCCCTGAAAAACCTGGGGAAATGTTTCCTCTCCCACCAGATTTGAGAGGCAGTGAGCCCATGGGGCCTGCCAGTGCTCTCAGCAGAGGCTGGGTGGAGGATGCAGTGAGTCCTGGCTAGCTCTCTCCTGTCATCCTCTGCCCCTGAGCAACTTCCCAATTGTCCTCTTCCCTCAAACAATTGCTTACGGTTTGCAAAGACATGAAAATGTTGTTGCACTGCTTACATGGCCAGCAAACAGACTTCCTTGTTTTACATTTCACATTCAGAATCAGCTCTTGGAGTGGTATCAAGTCACTGCAGTGTAAGGCAGGGTGTGAGCTTGTGGTGCATCAGCTGAACTGGAGCAACACTGCACAATCTTGCCTGACAGCTCTCTGCTAAAAATGGGAGGTAGCATCTTGCCCTGGGGAACAGGGTACTTCTCTGCCTGTGTATGTCACGGTGTGGAGTCTGGAAAGCTGCCTCCGAGCTCATCTGGTCACGATGGCAGTCTGAAGCCTCACAGTCAGTCTCTGATGTCCTTTACTGTCCTTTTCCTATAGCTTGCTGTGTTGCTGTTACGTTGGTTTTCACACGAATTGTGTCAGTGTGAATTTTGTTGTGGAAACTTCCAGCTATCAGACTCGATCTTGATTGTTGTCTCAAATTGATATTCCAGTGCCTCATTTTAATCATCATCTATTGCTAGAGGGTTTTTTTTAAGAATAAACAAATATTTAGTGCAGACATTCACTCACTTGTAGAATATTTTATCTGATAAATACTTGGCTGGATATTTTATGTCCTTCTTCCTCACGAGGAAGGGTATTACAACTTTGTAAAAATTGCCATGTGCCTACTCCCAGTGTAGAAAACACGGCATCTGAAAGCAGTACTAAACCAAATTTTCCCATCCATCTCCTTAATGGCCCTGTGTTTATACATAGGTCTGAGCTAAAGCAATAAAAGATTTCCCTTGGAAAGTGTTGGCTCTTTCAGCAGACCAATTTATTTCAGCATAGTAAACGATGCACACAAAGAAAACCATGCACACTTTTTATTCTGCTGGTACCTGGAGGAGCTTCTAATCTTTCTTCCATTACTAATTCATGTTTACTTTCTTTTTCTTTAGCAAGCACATAATAATGCTTAACCACATCTATAGTTCCCAAGATGGAATCTGCAATTAATATCAGTGATGATTAAGCCCTTCTCTGACTGTTGTCATGTTTTTGTTCCTTAAGCTTACCACTAGAAATGAGTGCTGAGCTCACAGCATTGAGGCCATGTTTAAAATTGGACATCACGGTACTTTTTGCTGTGATTGGGCCTGCCTGGTTAATCCCACTAGTGCTCGGAATGTCAGACATCAGAAAATGAAGGATTCACATATACCCACTGCTGTTAACAAGTCTTCAGTGAAATGTCATCTAGAGACGGAGTGGAATAACTCAGTCCTGGAGTGATTATTACTCTGCTGGAGCAGTATGTGTGACTGCCTGAGAGCAGTTTACACTCACAGGTCCATATGAGAATCTCACTCCTGTGTAAACTGTGTCTGCTTTGAAGTCAAGGAAATTCCATTAGCAGGGAACAAGTGTGAGATCAGGATCAAACACCAAAGGGTTGTGATCTTCCCACTGCTAAGAGGCAAGGATAGGGATTTCATTTTTCAGACGCTGCTGCTGTGCGAGCTGATGTGTTTACTTCACATAATTATGCTTGAATACAGGCATACCCAGGGAAAGGCGTGGTGATATTCAATGCAGGCACCCACATACAAAAGCTGAGGGCAGACGCCTGCAGAATATTGATAACAGAATAATGCTGGTTGGCAGAAGAGTGAATGTGTACCAGCACATCTCTGAATCTCATTCACATGCACTTTGAAGGCCATTGACATGGCAGGTTATGGAAATGTAAAGTATTATTACTCTTTACGGCTCAAGTTTCCTTCTTCCTGAACTGTTCTTTCAGAACAAACACTGCACATGTGCCAAAGTATCTACATCAAGCAAAGAAATGCAGCGTGAAAACGGGGGGACCTTTTCATATTTTATTCATACTTGGATTGTGAGAGAAAATGTGTTGCGTGAGAGTACATGGGGGAGGATCAAAGGCACAGAGACAAAGTCCGAGACTCAGTGTGGAAAGGTCAGGTGCAGTGCTGTCTGAACAGTTAGTTTAAAAAATGACAGCTCTAGGATGGTCAGAAATCTCCTTACACATCACTGAGTAGCTAAGCATGAATCCTCTACCACCCTGTCCCTGCGCAGAGTGCTCCTGGAAGGTTTCCCTCCTGTACAGCCAGTGTGGAAGGCAGGAGCACTTCAGGCCAAGATAGCATATTTTCTTGAACATTTTATATCTCTGCTCCAGGGATTCTGAGTTCCTGATTGCTCTTCTCCTTTCCCTTAGTTGTCCTGTCAAATCTGACAGTTGGCAGAATTGAGGGATAGCTTTGTTCTGCCTGCTTATATTTTTTTCTCATTTCTTCTCCCCAGAAACTCAAAAAAACCTTAAATGCTAAGCTCCTCTCCCTTTTCAGATGACGAGGGCCAATGCAAACACCAGGTAATGGCTTCCTCAGCTGGAGTTCCTCCATCCCAGCAGAGCTGCGGCTGCTCGCTGTTGTTACCCTGTGGGGAGGGACCTCTGCGTTCATGGGATGCTGTTAAAGCCATTAGGAGCACCATGTGCGTCTTGCTTACATCATCACAAATAGTTTTTCTGTCAACATGGGCAGTGGGTATAGATTAGATCACCTTCTAGATTGTTCTAGGGCTCTCTGGGGCTCAGGCCAAGATAGCCTGTTTCAAGAATCATGTGGCCATAAAGAGCTTTTTAAATGTCCTTTCTTTTCCCTGGCCTTCACTCAGGGTCAGAGACTGTCCTTTAAACTGAAGCATCTGCTTCTGTGTCTCTCTCTTCAGGAATTAAGACTGTAAATCTTTATTTTATTCCAGTACTGTGATGTAGGATTGAGGTTGTCATGTGAAAATCGGCTCACTTTTTTCCTGAGTTATGCTCTAGAGCTCCTTATGTTTTCTCACTATTAAACAAAGCAGTTGTTCTGATCCCCCGCCTGCCATGCTGCTGGAGTGGCTACGTGACATTGCTGCCCATGGAGGCTGAGGAAGTCTCAGCGCCTGCCAGGGCTGTGGGCCGTGCACAGAGCGCAGCCAACAGCCCTGCAGCTGTGGCCAGTCACGAGGCTTCTGCCTTCCCTGTTTTGCAGCTTTTATAGCAGTTGAGATGATGTGCGTTGCTTTGCTGAGTCGGTAGAAACACTGAATGGGCTGTGGGATAGTAACACCAGCCAATGGTGTGAAAAATGAGACTGGTGAATGTGCTTGCGAGCACTGTGGTACCTCAGCATCTTTGAAATGGTTGATGTTGCAGAGCAGGGCATGTTCCCTGAGAGCTGGGGTGGGCATCCCAAGGCAGGTGCCAGCAGCACTGCTGCTGTCCTGCCATCTGCCAGAGGTGAGGACAGGCTGGGGGACAGCAGACCTCGACATGGCCTGCAGCAGGAGTCTCACCTATCTGGGCTGGCTGCATTTCCCTCCTGGCTGCATTCAGCATCTTTTGCTGGGGAAAGGGCTGCTGGTACAGTGCTCAGGATCTCCCTTTATTTGTTGGCCAAGGGCTTTCTTTCATAGAAGCCACAGTAAGAAAGCAATAGTTTGTGTGGAGAGAGAAAGTGAGCAAAAATAATGGGTTGTATTTGTCACTGGCTTACAGGGTTTGTCAGGAGGAGGGGACCTCAGGGGTTGGCTGTCATTTTGTCTCATTTTCTTGAAGCATGGCACTGTGTAAATAATTGAAGGAGGAGGTATTGACTTAGTCTTGCTGTTGTCATCCTAAAATATTAGGACAGTGAGAGGGCTCTCACTGCAATTTATAATCCCTCAAAGGAAGATCAAAATGTGATTAAAAATCCCCATCAAGAGATCTGAGGAAAGGGAAGACAAACTGCCTGAGAAGCAGGCACTCCCTTTGAACCCATCTCCCTCCTTACAGTCAAATACCACCATCTGACTGTGACTCCTAGATGAGCAGGTACATTTATCTGCAGAACTCAGCTTTGGTTATGCAGGGGTTTTGTACATTTTTCAACTCAAAAAGTTTGCTTTCTACAAATATAGTGATCTGACACGGTAGTGAGAGAGGTTTTGCCTTTAGCAAAAGAGTTTCTTTTGACCAAACGGAAGGTTGCTTGTGTCAGTTCATTCTCACCCAGCATTTTCACCCTCCCGTGTGCAGCCTTGTTGGCAAGAAGAGAGTTTCAGAGTGTCTTGCTTCTCCAGTCCATCCATTTGCATGGAGGTCCCCAGGGTATCTCACATCTAATCATGTTTTTGCCTGTGAGGAGTCTTTCTAGCTAGTACGAGTGATAATGGAAACAACATTGGCCCTTTCACAAATGGAATGACATGAAAAAAGTAAAATCCACTATCCAAACTGCTTGCAGTGAAATTGTTTTCTTCTTAGAATTAAAACACAATATTCTCTGCAGGTATGCAGGTAAAGATGAGATTTTAATGTTATCCACTCTGGTCTGCTCTAGAGATAATAATGAACTCCTTTTCCTAATGACTCAGGTACAATTTTCACTTGGTGAAATAGCTGTCCTTTTGTACCTGTATTATGAGGAAATGCATAGCAAACACCGTGAGGGAGATTTGCTTCCAGTCCGGCAGAGATCCCAAGATAGGTACTCACACATCAGCAACAGAGCAGAGAGAATAAACCCAACCATGCTATTCGTTTCTGGCACTGGCTACAGCAGTTTGACATAGTTGGTTGTTTTTTGTTTTTGGTTTTTTTTTCTCTTCTCTTTGAATTCTTTCTGAACAAAATCAGATCGTTCTCCCAAACATGATAGTCAAGTGTCTTCAATACAAGAGAGCAGAGACTTCAGGACAGTGTTGAATCACAGTATTGTGTGATTTCATACAGATCAGTGGTTTCTAAATTTCTGGATGAAGAATTATGATTCCTCCAAGGTCATGAGACATCACACCACTTGTGTTAAGCCTACAGTATGTAAAAATCTTTGTCTCCATTTCCATAATTGAATAAGGGACAATATTTACCTGCTTTACTTATCATGCTAGTATTGTAAAGATTCATTCATCCTCACATTGTGAATCCCTCTGGAAACTGAGGTGCTATGTCCACATATGAAATATTTGAGTATTGCCATTATTTTTTACACAAGACAGATCTGGACAATATTTTTAATGATAGAGCTTAGTATGTCATACAACGCAGAAAGTGAGTTGAGGCTTATGGAAAACTGTGCTGCTTCCTCTAAGGATTCAGGACCTGAGAGTGAGAAGTGTAGAAAAACAGAGTAAGGGAGTACAAACAGCAAGCACAGATCAAGCAGACACTGTCTTCTGAGGAATATTATAGGTGTGGATTCCCCACCATGATTTCGAGCAGCACAGTTTATACCATTTTTTGAAACATTACTTAGATTATAGAACACTTGGAGCAGCAAAGACCCTTGTGCTGTACCCAAAAATGCTGCAGAGCCCAGTGGGGCGCCTTGTCCCTATTCTGACTCCCTAAGAACCACTGCAAGTCAAACACATCAAATTACGACAATTGTAATAGGATATGACAGAAGTAGCAAATCCTGTAAAGTTCTTTCTATCAGGCTATTTTACTGGAACTCATTTTCTAAATCTGCTGTTTAGAGCTGAAGGGCATGAAATATAATTTGCTTTCCTTTAATTTGAAGATTTCAAAAGAAAAGTTATTGCAGTGATGCCAAGGTTGTAAATATCCCAGCATGAACTTTCATAGGGAGGTTATAAAATGTAGGGGAGGCTTCATTCCAGAAAGTAACATGACATTTCTCTCTCCCAGATGAGACACAGGGAAGGATGACTAACTGCTCTCTTGAAGGTTGCAATCACAGCGAGACTGAGAACTAAAGATTTACCTTGTGCTTGTTGTTTTCCGTCAGCTAATCCTGTGGTGTCAGGACTGATTAACTTTTGTATATGTGTGCGGGAGAAAGTGAACATGGGAAGAATTTTGTCCCTGCACTGACATCTGTAAAGTTGGCCACAGCTGAAGCTTGTATATCCCCAAGTCCTGAGCACTGCTGGTCCTTGGTGTGCTCTAAACACAAAAATCTATGCCATAACCCAGAATTTTTTGCACTGGCTTTAGGGTGTGGTTAATGGAACAGGCAGCATAGAAAAGGTAGTTCAGAAGCTCATTGAATTCTACATTAGTAATATAATTGCTCAGTCCTGTGGGAGTGCTACAGACTGTGCAAGGTCCTTTCTCTGTAGAAAAATGTCTATAAGGGACAACACCATTTTTTCATCAAAGGTTTCCATCTTTGGGTACAGTTATTCTGCTGTAGCCAGTCACAATGACCAGCCTGGGAAAGTGCTGAGCAACCTGCAGCTCACATGGGATAACAGCAGATCACATGGGATGTGATCTGATCCGTGCTCTGAAATCAATTGAAAGCCTGCAGCCTCAGTACCATCTGGAAAACACACAAGGATAAACTACTAACATCTCTTCCATTTTGTGTCAGTATTTGGAGAAGTTCAGAAAGGTCATCTTCCTCCTGGTGCTGAAACTGAAGGTATTTCCAGCTGCATTGATGAGAAGCAATGGCTCCTAAGTTGCAGGGATACTTGACTACTCCCAAAGTCAGGTGACTGATACTTTTTAAAAGCCAATGTACAGGTCAGCAATGCCATGTTAGTGCTTTAGATACTTGGAGGTGTGAGACATGGGTGTGTTTTCCTTTGTTCTATTAATAAACACTGAATAGCTTTGAATTAAGTATTTCCTCATTCTGTGAGGAATGCCATGAAGAAGCTATGATGCTGGCCAACCTTAAACATCAAAGTGAAGGTGTCTTACCTTAATTGGCAGTTAAAACAGACAGCAGGTGACGAGATGCTGCCTGCTTTGAAGATAACGACTGAAAATCATAGGTCTTCGTGTCAAGCCAACACCCTTCGTTTTACCTCCTCATGACTCTGGTTGAGATGACAAAAGGGAAGGGTAGGAGCATTCTGCTCTGACAGCTATATCTGCAGAGCATCCCAACCTCCTGCCTCTGGCAGATAAGGAGGATGCTGTGTGGTTAGTATTGGAACTACAGGGAGGGAAGTTCATCTCTTCTGCCTTGGGCTTTGGGTTGCTCTAAAAGCACAAGCTGTTTGTTTCCCCAAGGAGTAAAAACACCAAGTTCTTTTATATTTTATGACAGAGAACTATTATGTACTTTCTTATGAACACAGAGTTTAACTGACAGGCAACTTTGATCAATTAAACCCAGAGGGAGAGATTTTAAAAATAGCTGAACAAAGCTGACTGTCTCTATGCAATTTTCTGAAGAATTAACTATTGATAATGAGTGATGAACATCACTGGCAGGACTAGCCAATGATTACAAGAGAAATAACTATTGATACAAAGTAAGTAAACAATGGAAGGCCCATGGCCCATATTTACTTCGGGTTTAATTCATCTCACTTTTAAAAAATGCAATCAAAATTCTTCCTACTCTTTGGGTAGGATTTCAGCTTTCTGCAAGACTGTTACAACCAGCAGGTAAATACAGCAGCTTCCAAGCACTCTCACACACATCTGAACTATCATAATCCTTAAGGTGGACATGTTTCAAAGATTAGTAGGAGTTATCTTCCAAGAGTAAAGAAGGAAAAGGGCTGTCTTGAGGCACTGAACAGAACTTTTGCTGGAGTAGGATTTTACTGCTCGAGATTGTTTTGAGAACCAACCCTTTATTTTTTAAATTCTAGCTATCCTTAACAGACCAACTCAAAATAAATGTCTTTGATTTGTGTTTTCAGTCATAGTTTGCTCTGTATGATCCACTTTCGCTGCAGAGTTATTAGCATCAACTATTGTACAAGAACTTTGGCTGGACATGGTAACACTCTCCAGTTGCACACATGTCCCATAAAGGAACTGATTCAGCACTTGCATTAATACAAGTTGACGAGAACGGTCTTATACTTAATTCTTACACTGTCACCATAAGAACTAGGTACATACATGAGAAGATATTCTTGTAACATGGAATCTAACAGGAAAGAGGTCTATTTTAAAAACAGATCCTGCAGGCAACATATGGGGTACTTCTTGAAAATATTATCTGATCTTCATTTGCACAGACCTTCATATCCCACACGCAGGCTTCTCATGTTAATGCCTTCCATGAGCTCTGGTGTAGCGGTCAGGTTATAAACGCATGTCATCAATTTACTTGCACAGTCTCTGCAGTGCAGCTAAATCTGCATCAGAGTCTGAAATTAGTGATGTAAGTGATGACACTGTATCAAACTGTGTTGGAAGTTTTAAACAGAAGTTTTCTAAAATGAAAAATGTGTATTTATTTTTCTTTTTACTTTCCATTACAAATTTGAAATGATTTGTTAATACTGTTTATTTTAACTGCTGACTGAGTCCTTGAGACTAACATATTCTTTGCAAGCCTGGAATAGTGAGAGCAGCAGCACTAAGCTAAATCATGACAATGCTCAGTAGTTTGTTTGATTTATACAGGTTATGTGGTACTTACAGCACATGTAAGAAGACAAGGCTTGCTCCGTGGTAACCTAAAGCTGCCTTTAACTTACAGTGGATCTATATGATCAGATCAAAGGTTGTTGTATAAAAAGTTATAATGTAACTCATACTGAAACAATCCAGAGATTATTGTTTCAAACACAGGAGGAAAAGACAGCTGATTAAGAAATTTAATGTCCATGTAATTATGGTTCTTGCTAGACTGAGATGTCCTAAAAGAATATCTCCAGTGGTACTCCCTCTCTGCTCACTCACTGGATTAGCATAACTAAAAAGAAAATAAAAGGAAAATAATAATGGGGAAAGACTTAATGGTTCTTTATAAGTTAGGACTGCTTTGCCCTAATGAATTATAATAATTTTATAAATAAATTATAAATTAGGTCTTGCTTTGTCTGGTAATACCAACTTAACCTGAAAGTAAGAATGTGTGGCTGTCACCCTCATGCAGCAGGTTTGGTTTTCAGTTTTAGTGAAATGCATCTTAAGGTTTCTTAGACGAAGTTGAGCCCAGGAGAATTACATATGGCTGCTGTACCTGTTTTTGTACCTGATGGCAGTCCTCTGGGGACACTTTTACAATTAGATAAATTTTCAAATGAACTTAGACAAAAAAATAAGGCAATTTGCTGATAGTCTGCAATGCCTTTCTTGAAATAAATGGAACAGATGCCACCTTAGGTTCTGAGTTTTATTAATTGCTTTATAAAGTGTGCTTTTCTTTTAAAAATACACTCTCTGCATTGGCCTGCTGACCCTGGGAATTCAAACCTTATTATTCCAGTTTAAACACTTGCCAGTGCTTAGACAGTTAACAAAGCTAAAGCCTCTCCCAGCTGAACACCAGATTCCCTGGGGAATCCAGTCAGGCTACTTTATTCTGGTCTTTTAAAAAGTCAGGTCAAATAGCTGTTTGAATTGTAATGATCTCCATGTGAATTCTGGTTTTGATAGCAATTGCTGATATCCACTTGGCTTCCAGACAGACATCCTAATTGCATATCTTCTGTCATATGCAGTGCAATGCTCCTGCTGCTATTTTGCTCACATCCAAACTTTTAATTGAGTAAACAAAATAAATATGACAACCATGAGCTGTGCTACTTCACTGAAACTGATAGCTAGTCTCCTGCTAAAACTATTAGAAATTTTAAGACCTGTGGCTGGATAGGTGTTTAAAAGGTGCTGTCTATATCCAGAAAACTGCAGTTTGGGAAGACCCAGAAGGAGCTCCTGAGTCATTTCAGCTGCAATTTCCCTAGGCATGGTGTGAAGAGCAGTGTCACAGAAGGATCCCAGTATGGCTATAGCAATCCTTGGGAGCTTCTCAATGGACTGTAGGGGTGAGAAAGCTTTTCATATTATTTTTTTCTTTAGTATTCATTATTTGATTATTTTTTACATCACTCCATCCTACCCTTTCAGCCCGTCAGCAAGTAATGGAGGATGAGCAATGAGGGGTCATTCAGTGACTGACAGTTTTCACTCACTAGGTCAAACTTGCAGCCTTGAAAGGAGGAATAATCTATTAAGTCACTATGGTTATGCCTGCTCCCAGGAAGCCAGCAAGGTTAAATTTTGTTCACTTTAAAATAAATGGTCTAGCTGTCTCCTACAGTATTTCCTTTAGCAGTTATCACCATAGTAACGTTCTGCTAGATGGGAGTCCAATCTTCTGCAAACAATGGGAATAGCTGCCTTTCTTTACTCAAAAATAGTGAAAATTAACCATAGTTGCAGAAATATAATAATTTAACTCCTTTCTAAAGGGTAAAAATATACATACTTTAATGGTTTTGCTTTTTTTTTGTACTTTGGCTGATTTGTTTTTTTCTGGAATAACTCTTCTGTTACCTCTTCTAAGGAGCATTTCACTAGGCCTGTTTGGCTGACTTTTACCCCAAATCTTTAAAAACAACAGCAATATGTCTGCTTTAAATGAAGTAGTTGCCTATGCGCTTTACTGAACCAGATCCTGAATAAGATCAATCCATGGTTGAAGGTCTACTAGAGGAAAAGGGTGTGTGTAAAATTCTCCTCAGGTAGATTTTGTAGGAATATAGCACAGTATGCTGGAGGACAGCTGTGCATCCCAAAGAGACCACTCCGCACTAACAACTGGCACCTAAAGGGTTAGGTGTTGGCCCTTACTGTACTGGGGACCTGCATGTTACTGGGACATTTGCTGTCTTCACCTGCTTGGAAGGAAGGATCCGGAGCATTAAATAAATTAATCTGAGGGTTAAATAGCTGTGCTTATTTGCATACCAAGAGTTGAAAGGCACTAACTTTACTGGTAATGAAATGCCTCATTTGAGGAACAGCGTTACCATTTACCATGATGTTGCAGAGAAAACGTTTAGCCAATGACACAGGGAGTTACACTGAGATCACTGAGAGTGTTGATAATAAATTTATCTAGGCATGTATAAGCTGAGTGTTTTCCTAACTCACGGTGCTGCTATTCCTTACTTGGACTGAATTCAGCGTAATGCAAGAAATGTGGAGACAGAGGGCAAAATGTATTGTAATGCTCTGTTGTTTCATTTACAATGACCTCATAGATGTTTAATGTACTGAGGGGTCATAAAAGCAAAAGTTCCATACAGAAGCATATCTTGAAGGGCTTTCTGAGTCATGTCTGTTAAATGTCATTTCTGCCGTCAGGGTACATCAACATTGGCACTGGAAGGTCCCAAGTGCTACAGTCCCAATGCAGTGCAGTGCAGTCATAACCTACCTCTCCTGCAATGGTCAGTGCACACTGGCTGATGACTGGTCATTCCTTCAGCTGACAGAAATCTATGCTACACGTCCCCTTCCAGCCCTGTTGCTGGCAGACCGTACTGTTCAGAAAACTCAGAGGGCCCTGATTCACTGTAATACATGACCTAAATACAGACAGGATCATAATCTCAGCTTTTCAGCTGGAGCGACTGTATACTCTGCATGCCCTTGTTTCCACCTAGCAAAAGTCTGTAGCTCAGGATTCAGGGGCAGAAGCGAGATGCATCCTGCCAGCCATCTGTGGTACAAGCTGTGCCTTATCTCTTCTAGGTTTTTACACAAGTGTTTTACTTATGCCACTGTTAAAAAAAATAAAAACAACAACAACAAAAAACCCAACCCAAAAACAACAACAAAAATACCCCATCCAAAACCCACCCTACCAACCAACCAAAAAAACCCAAAAAACCAAACCCAACTTAGAGAATTAAATAGTCCCCTGTTTTATTTGAGCATACAAATCCAAGTTACCAATTTGGGAACAGCAGAATAGTATGGACATTCATCTTAGCAGTCATGGATTTCTGCGCTGAAGATTTTGTTCAAATTAAAGCAACTTACTTCTCACACAACCGTCTGTGCTGTATAATACTGGCAGATGGAGAGAGGAAAATCTGGATTTTTCTGCTTTCAAGGAACCACAAAAGCTAATGAGGTAACGTTAATTGTTCTGCGGCTGTAACTGAAAGAGGCCTCTGCAGAGCAAGGATATTGCTTCTTCTTTCTCTTGAGGGTGAAGAGAATAGTGTATGAAAGAAATGCAGCTGAGTCATTATGCTAATGTGTGATAAATCAGATATTCTTGTGCAAAATTATATACTGGGGTAGGAGGTAAGCAGCAATTTTACTTTTATTTGTTCCTATTAGAATAGCTATTAGCACTGTAAGTGCTGTTGAGTTACGAAAATGGCTCACATTCCAATAAAAAGTTTCTTCAGCTGACATTACTAGATTTTAGGTCTTTAAAAAAGTAATTAAGATATCTTCTTTGTGTATCGGTGACATAAAATTCAGTTCTCTGCTTTTCACTGGGAGCAATTTATCTGTGCAGTGCAGTATCCTAGCTAAACACCACAGTGTATGTTATTTAATGACAAAAATCCTCATTTCAATAACCATTTTTCTCTCCTTGTTGTTTAACATGGCTCTGTGAGATGTAGGCCTTTACATTCCCTAACCATCCGGGAAAATTTGTGTTACGGTAAAGAACTGAGACATAGGTATGGGCAAATTAACATTTCCTTTCACATTTCATCATTTTCTGATCTCTTCGGAGGCATGGTGTTTTATCATGGATAAAGCTTTCACCATTAATAAGCATTTTCTCTGTTGTTTCCTAAAGATTCATTCACTAGATTAACAAAACAACAGTCCTTCCAGCTCGATTTGAGAGAAGGACATGTTAATGCCCCCAAGCAAAATGACACTGTGTCAGGACTGGTCACAGAGACTTTGACCTGTAATTGTGTCCAGAGAGTTCAAAAGCGTGAGAGTTTCCAGAGGAGGAGAGGGGAGTAGATTGGCCAGAGCATTCACCGCTTGCAATTAGGGATGGGTTTTCAACAGGGCGAGGGGATGTGCACCACCTCCCGATTGCTCTCAGTGGGAGCTTCTGAAAAGCCTCAATCCAAATGCTTTGGTGAGCAGGCGCTGAAGGTGAATTTTGGATACTGAAGGCTTGACTGCCCTTCTCACATATGCCTGGGGTAACCCCCTCCCATCCAGCTCTGCAGGGGATAGCGAGAAACCAAATTAAAGATGAGAAAAGAGTAGCTCTTTCCTCTCTGTGTGCAACCGCAAAGAATAATGGCCCAGTGTGTTTCGGTTTCCTCAGTGCAAAAGGTTATGTGGCATTTCTTATCACCTGGGGATTTAAACCCTGAGGGTTAACTCCAACAGTTCCCATGGAATAAACGCTGACTGGAATTTGCATCCAAAATGCAAACAAAATTGAACATTAATAATATTTTAGCATACATTAGACTAATGATCCTGCAGTCCTTTACTATATACAATAATTTCATCATGAAAATGCAGCCAATTCCAGCATAAAATATGGCATTACAGCAATATTACATCTGATTTTAGAAAAAAAAGAAAACCAGCTTAAACTCAGGGGTGGAAGGGAGTTTGAGAGAAACTGGTGCTTAGTTATAGTTTAGCCTGAACACTTCTGCTTGCACTGCAGGTACCACGCAAAATGACAAGTAGTAAATAGAACTTTTGAGTTACTTTTTGTGTAAGCTGACATATCCAAAAGCTGTCTTCACTAGCCCCACGCAGAGATAACAGTCCAATATAAACCTCGAGAAGAGACACCTATGAAACTATTTCCTGCAGTAAGAAGCCTAATCCACCCAGGTCTCTTTTTTGCCACTGTTCCTTACAAGTGGTACTTATTTTTCTAAAGCTCTGTCCCTTTATCCACCTCTTAAAATTACAGTTGGTAAAGACACTTTAAACTTCACCTCTTCTGGCTGTATTTTCTTTACCTTGTTAGTTGGACTCATTCTTTTGTTGCAGAAGTGAGTTGTTAAAACTCGAGATTTTCTTCTTGTGTGATTTGCAGCACTGAAGAAAGATCCATTGAGTGTTTTTTTCGATGTGCTTCTTGCTGTCTCTGAGCTTGCCATGGATAAATCTGGGCTCCCAGCAGCCAGTTCTGGTTGGGATGCATTTTTGTTCCACTGCTCTTTGTTTTTTGCGGCATGCAAGGCTGGAGCAACTGCAGTTCATCTCAGTAGCAGACAGTTAGAGGAACAGGTGTCACAAATACAATTCATAGTTCATGGGGTTCCCCATCTGTAATGTTTCCAAGACATGACTTGGGAAATGCTGTTGGTCTTTCTTAGACTGACAGATACTGCAGGAAACCAAAGGCAACCACCTTCTGATCGGCTTTCAAGATTTTGGACAGTGTGGTGCCTGTTCTTCCTTCACAGATTTGTTAATCATTGTTGTGTCTCAGTAGCTACAGTTGGGTATTTAGAATTACAGACTACACCTTAGCCACCTACCAAGAAGAGTGACAGAAAGGAAAGATTATTATTGTGTGTATTAATATGAAAAGGTAACAGGCATTTCTGAGAAAAGGATATTACAAAATTACAGCAGTCAGCTCAGTAATTTGCATTTAACCAGACATGTTATCGCTTGTAACAAAATCCTTTGTGTGGCTATGAATTTTGAGGAATCAAATGCTGAATCTTGGTGACGATGTGCACTGAAAAGCAAAGCCATAAATAAGAAGTCTCATATTTTCCAGTTCCAGCTTGGGAAGTGGTAAACATGGTCATGCTCCAGCATGCTACAGCAGAGTTCATATGCAAAAGGTCTGACAATGAAAATGTTTGCATAGAACTTCATATTCATAAATATTCAAAGTGTAAATGCAAGCTTGGATGCAGGTTTCATTTTCCCTTTAGATCCTTTCCACTCTGAAATGCTCTGGAAGTTTTTACCCCCGTCCTCTACTGCTCCAGTCCCTGCCATAACACACACAAATTACTTTCCTAGGATTTGCCAGTAATGAAAACGGAGCATATTTTCCTGCGTTGTGCCAGATGGTGCTTGTGAAGAGCAGACACACAGGAGGTTCCTAATTAAAGCTTTAAACCTGGGGATGAGAAATGGCAGGTGCAGTCTGGTGGGTGCCCAGAGAGTGGAGTCGCAGACTGGCTGCCTAACGACCTTTTTGAGAGCACCCTCACACCCATCCTCAGGGAACTCATAATGACAAGAAGCAGTTAATTTAAAGATAATTCAGAAATCTCTATCCAGTCTTCACACAATAAAACGAGGTGCCAGACCTCAGCTGGCATTTGCGCCCTGACAGGAAGAAAATGGTCAGAATGGGGCTGTAAAAGCTGCCACCTCATTCTCACCCCAGGCAAACAAAGTGGCCAAACCCTTGAATGTTTATGGTTTCAGCAGCACTTCAGCCCATAAATAAGAACAGCTGAGGGGGAGCACCTGTGGCTAGGAATAGAAATGAAGCCTGTAGCTCTGTAGAGGCTGTTTCTTCAGCAGTAAGATCTCACAGGGATGAGACGTTAAGTAATCGCAGAGCTTGAAGGGGTGAACATCAGGACAGACTGATGCCAGCCTCCCTGTAGGTAGGAAAGACCCCTGACGCCACTGTCTAGGGCACAACAATTCCTTCATCTGCTAAAGTTTTGGGTTTTATTCTGGCCCTGCTGCCCTCTGACACCTTTCTTAGCTTTTCTATGGTAAACAGTGCTCTATGGACTTCTGCTCCCAGTGCTTCATGTTTCAAGGCAGAAGAGAGATAACTTGCACTAGCTTATAACACACAGCTACCGTTAAATCCAGCAAAACGGATTTAACTGTAAAGCCGTCTCCACTGTAAAGCCAGTCCTAACACTGTATGTTACCACGAGCAGACAGAGGGGAGGAGATGCCAGCAGAAAGCAGAGTGTCTGTACAGCTAGGGAGCACTCAGCTGGTTTTGTCTCTCCAGGTGTTCCTCACAACTGCTGCTTTGCCTTGCTGCAGAGCAGGTAGATGACTGTTGACTGCAGGTCTTGACCTGCATTGCTGACATCTGAGGCAGCTCTTAGGACATGGAATAAGTTGGTCTTGCTCTTCTATAACACTACAGCACCAACACTCCACCACGACACTACACTCCTGCATGAGGAGGGCCCTCAGTCCTCAGCCTTCCACCCAGTTCACCTTTTCAGTTTGTACCCGTTAAGACTCTGGAAATCCAAGTTCTCCATGAAAGCCCAGCTGTGACAGGTGGCAGGAAAAAGGGAAAACAGCCCAGGGACTTGGTGCCAAATCCATAAATTGAGATTATGAACTCCATGGGAACTAACTGAGGATAAGTTGTTTAGAGGCATGTAGGTCTTTGCTCCTATCACAATATAGTTTAGGATCCCATATAGACATGCTATGTCCTTGCTGGGTCTCTAGTCTGTCCTTCCTGGGTCTCTAGTCTGTCAGTGATTTTCTTTTTTATTGGCCTTTTCTCAGTTCTGCCGAAAGTCACCAGCCCTCACTGCTATTTTGAACAAACTTTCATATTTTACAGAATAAAGTATTCTTAACATATAGCAGATGGACTAGAAGAATTTTCATATCCTGATGAATCACTAATTTCTCATTCCTGTATGCAAACACCAATTTGCCTAAAAACCTCAACTTTCAAGTAGCGGTCATCCCTTGACTCCCTAACACATGGGAAGAATGTGAGGTGAAAGGGACTTTTGTGACAATTTTTGGAAGGGATGGCAATATCTGAGCTGTATCTGTGCCTCGTACTGCAGGGCAGTCATAACTGCTTAGAACCTTGGTGTAGTTGAGTTAAATCATCAGCTCTTGCTGTAGCAGAGAAATTGCTCTGTAGAACTGCTTCCCCTGGCCTGACTGAGGGTGTAGTTACTTATCAAAGTAATTTTAAATGATCCCCACCTTTTCCTGGCTCTGGCCGGCCGCTCATTCAGATCCCTAATTAACACAGTCTTGCTCACTGCCAGGCCAGTGATACCGTGGGACTACACTGGATGCCAGGTCAGGGATTCAGGCTGAGCCTCGCAGCCCCCTTTTGGTTGTTTGTTTTGGAAAACACAACATGGAGCAACACTCTGAGAGCAGGATTCTTCTTTCAGAGGAAACCAAATGTTTCTGACTTGTGGGTGAGTCCCAGCTACTACACACAGATAAAAGGACTGGAATTGCTTGATCTCCATCTGCCTTCATTGGCTGCAGAGCTGACCCTCTGCTCCCAGCAAAGTTACAGTCTGGACACCAAGTGTTTTATAATCTGTGAGGAGTAATACAAGAAGTGGGTGAATGTACTCCCATCCTCATTTTCGCCAGACTCATTCTTTGGACAATGCTGCAACATTATAGAATTTTAGGTGTCCTATAAATACATATGACCACAGATAGTCCTGCATAAGCACACCGTAAAATACGCTATAGCAAATTGTAACATTTATGAAATTGAGCGAGAGAGAGGAGTGGTTTAATTTCTTGGAAGTTTGGCAATCCTTAAGGACATGATGTAGAGGATTAGCAGTGTGAGTAGATTAATAAAATTCCTATTCTAACAGAGGAAAATAAATTAGCTATGAAAGCAATATCACAGACCTGAAAAAGAGCCTGTCTCATCAGAGCGCTGTGGAAATGAACAGCAAACTAATCTGCAGGGTGCAGAAAATGTGAGATTAGTTCGGCAGAACAGGAAGATTTAATTAAAGACATATACAAACCAAATTTCAAAGCATGTATTATTATGCTTCCCAAGAGCTTGGGAAAGACAGCCATTAGAAGAAGGTGGGAAAGAAGGCATGAGAACTGGGGAAAAGCAAGGATTGCCAGTCAGTGGCAATGCTGAGGGTTGATTGCTCCTCCAGGGAAAGCTGAGACAGGGTGGAGGTAATTTAAGATGGAAAAGGGCAACTGAGGTAAAAGAGCATGTTCTTACCTGAATTTTACATTTATCACTGTCCCTATAGGATCAACCAAGCTCTCTCCAGGCTGAAGAATAGAACCCACAGGAGCAAGTAGCAGAAGGCAACAGAATAGCATTTGGCTCCAAGAAGAAAAACAGGTCAGGGGTTGTATTTCTTAGTTGTAGAAATGCAAGCTCATTTGTTTCAGCCCAGTCAAGAGCTGTATTTGTGCCCCACAGTACAAGGAACAGATTGGTGCATTCACAGAACACGAAAATTAGCTGTTAATATTTCCTGATCTGCTAGGATCTGGTTGTGCAGTGATTTGCAATCATCATTTTCTAGATGCTAATGTTGTGACTGCTGTGACAGCATTTCAATGACATCCATACATTGAATATGCAGAGGGACCGTCTCATTTTGTGCAGTTTTACTGGTAATATTTTAAAATGCTAAATTCAGCAGACCTTCTTCATTACTAGAAGCTCATCTGTTTCCTAAAAGGAATGGCACCTACAACCCCTCCAGCTACAAGACCCAAAGCAAACACCTGCCATTGAATGTTCCTCCAAATTTCCTAGGAGTAAAGGTGCAGTATATGCCAGCTGAACTACATTTCAGGGTGCAGTCTTTTTTGCCTTCTGACAGATTTACTGGTTGTTTAGCAGCAGGGATGACCCATAGGTCATCACAATTTTGTCAGGTCCAGACAGCTGATGGGAGCTTGGTGAAGGACACTGCTGCCAGTTCTTGCATAGTAAGCAGTGTGTGGGGAGCCTTCTTGTGCAAAGCCTTCTTCACTTTGTAGTGGGTCAATAGCTAAGATTACTAATTCAGCCTTCAGATGCCATTCTCTTTCAGGAAGAAAAGAACTATGTTCTTTTATTAGTGAGGAAAGAAAAAGCTTGGTGGTAGCCAAGATAGAAATCTTTCTGGACTGAAAAGTTATTTCTTGCTTTAGAAATAAAAAATCACAGCTACTTGTTTGTTCTGTGAAGAACAACCCACCCAGAACAGAGAGCAGAGCATGTAAATGCATTAGCAAAGAACGCAGTGGCTCAAGAAAATGAAATGCTGTATACCCGAGCCAAATTACTGAATGTGAATAACGGACTGAATAGCTTATTGATGGGGAAGTCAGTGGGTTTTGTGGTCGGTCTGTCAGTCGGTGGGTTGGTCTCTCTCTCAATCTCTCTCTCCCTACCTACCTACCTACCTACCTATCTATCATCTATCTATCTATTTAGTTGGTTAGTTATTTTACCCCTTCCACTCATGAAGGCAAATTGGATTTCTGACCATTTTCATTTTCCAAGTGTGTGGGTCCCCAATATTCTTAACTTACCCAGTATGTAAAAGATTTTGTTCCCAATCTGTTATGTTATCTTGCTGTCACTGCTTTCAGTTCAATAGATTCTACTCATTTAAGCCTGGCAGATCAAAACAGGCTGTGTTTTGTCTGGCTGCCAGAGTTCACCTTAAGCTGATGCTAATAGTGGTTGTAAAATTGATGTGTCTGTGTGTATGTGCATGAATGCAAATGAGATCAGGAAGAATAAATATACAGCTAGATCAAAAAATGCACGATCTTTTTGAAAACAACTCGGAGGAAGCCAGAGGGAATTTGTACTGATGATTAACAACTTGAGGAGATGGTGCACCATGTGTCAAGCAGAGGAAACGTGGTAAGGGAGTAGAATTACAGTGTCAGTCTCTGTAAGTAGCTGACACGTATTGGAAAGGAGGAGAAGTTACGCCAGCCCTGTGGGCATGGTCGGCCCCAA
>NW_010243740.1:9740-36843 GCF_000690775.1 Eurypyga helias | reverse complement strand
TGAGCAAATCTCTGCAACTCTGCTTAGGGCTGGCATCATGTCCAGGGGTGAATGGCTTCTGCAGGGATGCAGGAAGAGCAGGAAGGCAGCAGGCTGGGCATGGAAATGCCCACCAAACACTCACAGAAAAAGCATGTTTTGGTGCTCTATTAGTCCTCACCCTCCTCTTTCATTCTGTCTGACACAGTCACCTCCAGCCTCAGGCTCATCTCACACACATCAAAACAAAATCCTGCCCTGAATGAGTTCAGTTTCAGCAGCTTCAGTGTTGGCTTATGTGCTTGAAGACGTTTGAATTTCCTGTCAGTGTGGATGCTACCAGAAATTTTCTTTTTTTTTTTTTCCCCCCCCCTAAACTTGTAATTAAGACAGCACAGTGATTCTTTGTAGAAAAGCAGAAAGGCTGCTTTCAAGATTCTTAGCAGATGAACAATAGAAATGGTACAGATGGTGCCCTGCAGATTTCACTTGTTGCAGTATTCTAGGAATTCAAGACTGCGCTCTCTATATATGGCCCCTTTCTGTTTCCAGACACTCTTGTGAAAAGTTACATGCAAGCAACAAATTATATCCTAATAAATGCAGGTATAGGCTTATTTTTTGGTAAAATGTTTTCCAATAGTGCAAAACAACTTTTCACTTCTTCTGACGCTTCCATTTGTTTTTTGTGTGTAGTCAGAACAGAGTCCTTGCTAACCAGAAGAGCTCAACTGAAATATCATACCTCATACTACTTTTTGCCCACTGTCATGTAAAAAGATTATTAAGAAGACCATCAGAACACAAAAACATCATTAATAAGATCTGCCACTTCCCATCACCAATAAGATTTAAAAAAAATCCATTATGCCATTATTATGATAAGAAAAGAAAACCTGACTGAGGTTTCACAGCAAAGCAGGTTCAGATGGTATTCTGCAATGGTTGAAATAGATGATTGGAGAGAGAAATTAGAAAATTAATGACTATCAAGGTAAAAGTCTGTGAGATAAGATGGAGTAATATCTTAAAATAAGAGTGATAAACATTTATGTTCCTCTTTGACATTAGGCAGTACTGGAATGAGATATTGCACAAAGCTGGTGTTGCTTAAAGCTCAGAGCTGAATGGAGACTGGGGCCTAATCCTGCCAAAATTTCAAATTTTGTGTTGTCAGATTTCATCCCAAAATAAAAATGCCAGGGAAATTGTTGAATTTGTGAGAATTCTGCCATCTTGAGAAGCAGAAAGCCTCTTTTGTTTCTCTCCATTTTCATCCATATCTAAATGAGAGACATACAAAAAGATTAAACTGAAGCCATAAACTCAGGAATTTCTGACCCTGATCCAGGCATATTGTTGTGGGGGCAACTGTATGGGAAGAGAATTTAAAACCTGTTATTTTGGATTTGATTACTGAAGAAAACTGTGACAGCTGGGAAGTTCAGAACTGCACCTGCGGTTTGTCCAAATTAAACTTTTTCTGGCTGATGTGGATTCTAACCACATTCTTTGAGGTTAAAAGAGTTGTTTCTTTTCCCAAAATACTACATGGGTACATAAGTGCATATGTTTATGCATTTTTATGCATATAAAGAAATAATAATAACAGACATACAGACACTAATGGCATTTCGTATAGAATACTTATTTCAGTCATAATTACGAGGTAAATGAAGTCAATTTCTAACACTTTTAAAATATTAACCTGTCTTATACAACAGTTTACGTGTATCTAGATCTGGCTGATTTAGCTCAGGATGTAGCTAAATCAGTTTAGAGCTAGTAACAATGCTCAGGATATGCTAGGAACAAACCTAGCTCAGGACTGAGCTTGTAGCAGTGAACCAAGCCAGTGCTGCTGGGTGCCGTAGAGAAATTAGGGAGGAAGGTCTCAAAAAATTAACACCAAGCTTCACGTGAATACACAAATTAAGCATTGAGCTGTGACACACAGAGCTTATATTGTTGCTTATAAAGAAAACCTAGGGGTTTTACACTCTATTTCCCTGAACTTCTGATGCAGGCAGAACAATAACCTCCACACAGCTAGACAATTGCTTTCACCAAAAGCTCTGAGGGCAATGTCATCTCTTAATGCCACTCAACTATTAGTTCATAGATGTTATCATAAAATTGACTACATTCCCTACGAGAAGCCCTTAACGTTAATTTTGATGGCTGTCTCATTGATTGGCTATTGAACTCCTCATTGTGCTGGCTCAACAAGGTCTCAGCCTGACTCTATGCAGAGCGTTTTTGCCCTGGGCTAGCTGCCAATCTCCACAACAAGGCACCTTGGAAAGGTCAGGCTACCAAAGGCTGGCTGAGAGTGTACTGCCTTTAGCTCAACTGAAAGAAGACTTCATTAGGACAGAAATAATATGTTTGCTGAATTTCTTTACATGAGGCAGTTATTTAGCTGATGATGAGTAAATTCAGGAGACAGGCTGTCTGTTCTTACCCCTCATAGGGTTTAACACTGAAATTTCATGTCTTGACAAAAAAAAAAAAAAAAAAGAAAAAAGAAAAAAAAGAAATGGAGCGGAAAGAGTCCTGGCAAGAGGAAGTGAAGGCAGAGAGTGTGTTCCCAGTCCTTGGGCCCCATAACCAGACCTCTCCAAGCATATCTGTATAATATCTGGGGTGTTTTTCACATTATAATTTCAAGCAGCTTCTTCGCACGAAATTCCTGTTCTAGCCATGGCATACCCCATTGTCAGGTTGCCACACTGAGAACTTCTTACGACCTTTTGGCTGTTAAAAATATGGAAAATGTTTATTTCTTTGCACATAGTCCCTCAGCGCTCTGTTTTTTCATTACCACTATGGGATGTTTTTCACAGCCTGATGGAAGTTCCTGAAGAAGTAGAAGACCACAGCCAACCTGAGAACCAAACAGAAGCAGATGCCTGCTTGATTATACCTGTTGGTGGCTGTCAGTAACCCTTTGACCATGGATTTAACTATTTATTTTACCTTGTAGGGTCATTTGGGCCAGAACATTGTGTGTAGAAGGTACCTGAGTGAGAAGCTTCAAGGAGAGGGGGTACAGGGAAGTGCTGGGGGCTACTGCGGCAGGGGAAAGTGCATCACTCCAGGCAGAGGGGATGTGGCAGAAGAGGATGTGCTCAGTGCCAGGAAGGAAACAAGGCCTGTATGTGCATGTGTGGGTGGGTGCAGGGGTGGAAGGGAACATGTCACACATATCCTGTGCCAGGAAGTAATTTCATCCTTTTTCTGGGGCAGCAAATTCAATTTTTTTCTGTGGCTCAGAGATACTCGAGCCCTCCCTACTAGTGTGACAGTAGGCTGAGAGTAAAGTCTAGCTATGACAGCAGGACAGCCAAGTGTCTTCTTTCCTTTGTCATCGCTACCGGCATGTCAGAGAAGTTTATGACAGCTATTGGTCTCATCTGCAGGAAGGCAGAATGAGTGAGAGTTGGGAAGTTATTTTTGTAGCAATCCCAGCAAAAGGGAAAAGGACATCTCCTGCTTGGGTGCCCTTCCCCAGTATGCAGTGGCCATAATGCATATGACTCTGAATGCACGAAATACCCCCCCAGCATGGGGTTTCTATTCCTCCCTGCATGTCTGAACTTTGACCTTCATTTCATTCTGTATGGAGAGTCCCTGCAGCCCATTTTTTCTTTAGTATTGTGGCATTTTTTTTCCCTAAAATTAAAATATAAATTGAAATCTAAATTAGAGAAAGATTGCAATCTAAATTAAATAAGGAACTGTGACTTTCCAGTTTCCTACAGTCATAAAATGACATGGCTGAGAAGGCTAAATCTAATCATATGGGGATTTTTTTTTCAAGCTCTTCCTGCTTCTGCACTTGGTTTTGTAGTCTAATAAGCCCAAACTCAGGAGGCATTTGTAATCAAATAGCTAAAATTTCATGTCTGATTATGGATGCATATTTGTAAGAAGAAATAATCTGGGAAACAACTGGTGTTGGAGAAACATCTCTAAATGATATGTATCTAATTTCTCCCAGCTAATGGCATTTTCAGCATTTCTTGGGTCTATTACTTTTGTATTCAGTGCACAGCTTCAAACTCCAGTGGCCTGAGAGAATGCATTACAGTTCCTGCAGTGCAGTGGGTTTGATATTCACTACTATAAACTCTGCTTTGTGAGGAAGCCCCAGTGAAAGTGGGCTTGTTCCAGGCAACAATTTGGTGAATCCTGTTTGTGTAGTACTACCCATTTTATGAAGAGAAAGTGTTGGAAAAAATCCATAGGAAGGTCCTCAGTAGTGTAGGCATGAGGACTTATTTTTTAAGCAGCATTTTGTAAGGTGTGAAAGGCAATAATTTTACAAAGACTCATAGAATCATAGAATGATAGAATGGTTTGGGTTGGAAGGGACCTCAAAGACCATCTAGTTCTGACACCGCTGCCATGGGCAGGGACACCTTCCGCTAGACCAGGTTGCTCAAATCCTCATCCAGCCTGGCCTTGAACACTTCCAGGGATGGGGCATCCACAGCTTCTCTGGGCAACCTGTTCCAGTGCCTCACCACCCCCTCTGTGAAGAATTTTTTTACTAATATTTAATCTAAATCGACTACCTTTCAATTTAAACATATTACCCCTTGTCCTGTCACAACAGTTTTTACAGGCTCTTGTAAAAAGTCCCCCTCCAGCTTTCTTGTAGAGCCCTTTCAGGTACTGGAAGGTGCTATAAGGTCTCCCTGGAGCCTTCTGTTCCCCAGGCTGAACAAGCCCAATTCTCTCAGCTTGTCCTCACAGGAGAGGTGCTCCAGCCCTCTGACCATCTTCGTGGCCTCCTCTGGACTCGCTCCAACTGGTCGATATCCTTGTGGTGTTGAGGGCCCCAGAGCTGGATACAGCACACCAGGTGGGGTCTCAGAAGAGCAGAGTGGAGGAGAAGAATCACCTCCTTCAAACCTGCTGGTCATGCTTGTCTGGATCTGAAAGGGGTACAGTGATGGCTCTTTGGGCAGGTTCTTAATTAATTTTTGAACTATAAGCCTGGGAAAAAAATTACCACTGTCTAATGGCATATACAATAGTCTAGTATGAAGGAAAATTGTCAGCTTCTTGTCACTTGTATGTAAATTTGCTGTAGTCTATTTTTCCACATTAAAAAAAAGTATTAAAACTATATCTGTAAAAAATATTCTTGGGGTGCTGTCTGCACCAGGTGAGTGTCTCACTTCATGCAGATTACAAAGCAACAGAGCTACCTGCCAGTGGAGGTGGAGACTATTGTCAGAGTAACTTCTTTGTCAAGCAAGTCTGCTGGTGGTCACAGACTCTGTCCTGCCCCAGTTGCTGTTCCATACGGCTCTAAATTGGCTGCTTTAGGCAAAGGTCACACTGTGGTATCAATTACTGGCTACTACCTGGAAAATTTAATTTCATGCCCTGCAGTGGGTCTGCTTTCTTCTCTACTATGATTGGCAACTGTTTCCCTGTTGGTAACTAGAATAGCTCATTTACTTGAAGTCATTAAAACCCGCAGCTCACTGATTTGGAAGGGCAGCTTCAGGTTGCTAGCATAACCCAGGGAGTTCTTGCACAAATGCATTTGGATGAATAGAACAAAAGCTACTTCTTGCCTTTTACAAGGCCTCTTAAGAAATGGTATTGTCTGTGATTTGTGTCATGTCAATCCATTCCTTGTCATCCAGTTGGTGTTTAGCTAACGCACTGGGTATGTTTCCTGCAGGTTAATTGTACAAAATGAAAACCAGAGGAAATTAGTGATCTAAGAAGTGCCGAATTTTAGATAATAAGCCATCAGACTTCTTAATGTTACTTATTTTTTAACCTAAGCACTTTTTCTTAAAGATCAATTGTCAAATCTTTTCTGCCTTTTAGAAGACCCTGAGGAGCTTCTTAAACAGCTGGTTTGCATTTTAACAGATCTTAGTGCTATTTCCAAGATCCAGGAAGCTGAGGCCTTCATTTATCCTCAAAAAATTGTTTCCTTCCCAAAGGATATATTACGTCATTGATTTTAAAGTGGAACTACAATTCAAAGTAAAGGGGGATTTCTCCTTGAAAATTGTGTATGTAATATAGGCAATGACAGGGATTAAAAATAGGTGCACAAGAGAGAATCCTATCCTTCTCCATGTGTCTGTGAATTCAGAACAAATTGTCTAATGACTTCCCATGCACTCCTTAGTCCTGCTTCCCTGCAGTACTGCTGGAGTGGTCACTGCTGCACTACAGGTAAAGTTTACTAGTAGGGGATATATCCCTGCCCAAGGAACTTTACAATACAGAGATCTGGACATCACTAAAACTCTTTAAGAATACCTGGGAGATCCAAACTAAAATATCTTTTAGAGACATTTTCAGTACAAAGTACCACAAAGAAAAGAATGAACAAGGAATCCAGCTATACAATTGCCTCTTATCTTAGAAGTTTACTGCCCTGAAGGGCAACACAGTTGCTATCACCAGATCCTGAAGCTCTCCAGTGGTGTGTTGGAGGCTAGCGATGATCACCTTCCATTTCATAAGCCTGGCCACTTGTCCATGGTAAGTCTGCAGAGGAAGAAGAGACATCTAGGTCTGCACAATTTTTGGAGGCTTGTTTTGTTGCCTACCCATATGGGGCTTAACTTTGGACTTCTAGTTTTGTAGATCTGGCCCAGAACCACCACCCTCAGCAGGACCCATGAAGCAGCTCCAAGGTGAGGAATGACCAGAATAGATCAAGATTTATATTTCCTCCTCTGCCCATGGGCTACACGAAGCCAGTAGGATCCATAATGGCCATGTCCCAGCATGTACTCTGCCTGTGTCTCTTTCCAGCCTTGCTTCCAGAGGCAGTGGATGCAGGTTTGTATACTGTCAGCCTTCACCCAGCAAAAGTTATGAAGCTTACTGTCTACTTGGTTTCTCCTCAAGACAGAAGATTTTAGGGAAGATGATCAAGCACTTTTACAACACTCAAAAATCAACAACCTTAAGTCAAGTGATAAAGGACGTATGTTTGTCCTTTGAAAGCAATGAGATTTTGCACATCTGAAAGTACATATGCATGTATGTGCTTGGTTGGATGACAGCTGAAATCCACCTTTTGCCTTATTTGGGTTTTTTGTTAACTTCTTAATGAGATTGGAAACATGTGTGGCACACAGCTGCTACAAATAGTTTGACATAGGATAATGAGTTAATATTGGCTACTAAAGCACTGAGTTGCCAGGGCCAGGCTTTGGTGGTAGGCATGTAATGGATTCCTAGTGGTTTGGCACTGCAGTATCATAGACAGCCTGAAAAGAATTTGCCCGTCTCAGAGAAATGCCACAGTTATGGCCCCAAGAAGGTGCGGCAATTCTCGGCCCACAGTCCTTTTGGGTAGGCCACCCTTCTGTCACTTCCAGGAGTTATTCTCATCCAGGAGTGCTTACCATTTCTTGCTACTTTGCAGTCAGCGTACAGCTGGAAGGTGTCTGCTCTGCCAAAGCCAGACCACTGCCGCTCACAAAGTAATTCGGCAATTTCACCACTGATGGTTAGTCACTTCCAAACTGTGAAGCATCCCTGGAGTTAGCTAAACAGCATACTGCTAGTGTGCGGTGACTGAGACAAACAGCCTCAAAAAAATAACAGGATGAACAACAGTGTCATCTAAGTACTATGCATTAAACTGCATTTATTTACTGTAGATGGTCGAAGAACAGTGATATAAAGCAGGTCCCAAAGTGTATTTAGCTTTTAAATCCTTGGTGCAGTATGTGCCACATCTCATTAAAGATTTAAAGAAACAGATGCTTTCTGTTTTCTCTGTAGGATGAAATGCCTTGGACTTCCTGCAAAGTGTGGGCTGATAGTTTGGGAACACGCAGCTTCTCTAACATTTCATAAATGTCATCAAAGCAAATGCCTGAAAACCTGTGGGCACCTGCCAATCACTTCTTGATGTTTCTCGTCATCTTAACTTTTATATCAATTAATAGGGAAAGCTCCAACAAAATTCTAGCAAGGGAACCTTTTTGAAAGAATCCAAATGTGAACTATAAATTCAGTTCTTTGCTGCTGTTGAGAATTTCTGGTATCATAAATCCAATTTCACATCTGGAAATGGGATCTTCAGAGTTCATTGGTTATTTCTCTAAGGAGAGGTCTCCAGTGGCACAGAGGGGATTTAGGTACTGGGTAGGAATGAAGTACCTGATTCCCTTTTGTGTCTTTGAAAAGTTTTCCCACTGATGGCTCTGAAGGAGAGAATTAGAATATCAGGCCTTACTGCATACACTTTCTTAGGATACTCTAGGCATGCCCCATATTTTTAAACTCCTATGAAGAATTTCAGGTGGAAAAGTAACTCCTGAATTGTGCATCCTAAATACTTAGAGAAGAACAAGGATTATGCTCATTTCCAGGGGGAGGCAGTACAATACTTCAATAATTTCCTTTAATTTTCATCGTGTTCTTGCTCCTCCTCTCAAATGTAAGTATTGACAGGCATCCTGCGGTTTTATTTTTTCCAGTCCTTCTTTTGCCCTGTCTTTCTGCCCCCTATTTCTAGCTGAAAGTCA
The DNA here is from genome assembly GCF_000690775.1 of Eurypyga helias. Taxonomy (NCBI): domain Eukaryota; kingdom Metazoa; phylum Chordata; class Aves; order Eurypygiformes; family Eurypygidae; genus Eurypyga; species Eurypyga helias. Next base: position 28,333 of record NW_010243740.1, on the reverse strand, counting down.
AGACCCACAGCTGGAGGAAATAAAAGGCTATATTGCCTTTAAAATTAGCGTGGTTCAATTTCAGCTCAGAACTAATAGACCCCTCTGCAGAAGGCATTGAAACTCTTGCTCAGTCTCTCTTATAATGGAAAGAACATAAGCAGCTGCCCTGTTGAAAAAAACTAGAAAAATCCACCACCTACCTCTTCCCTGCACTCAGCAGCTAGTATTTGTCCTAGCTTGGTAATGAAAGGCAATTCCATTCCCTCAGCATCACATTATCAAGTAGCTTCAGGTTGTCCTTAATCACCTTATTATTTTTCTCTTTCAAAGTTTAGATTAAATGATTTAACAATGCCCATGTGATTTTCCCATAAAGACTGTGGAATTGGTGTCCATATGCTGTAAGTTAGGACACACCAGAATGGGAAAGTTGAAAATACTCGTTCCATTGCAGCAGTAACAACCACCTCCCTTCCCTCCCCCCTTTCCCCTGCCCTTTGCCAAACCCTCTTCTCCAAAACCACATAACCATATGGTCAGGTTTATAAAACATCAAGGTCTCAGTCACAATTGCAATCCCAATAAAAAAGCCAAGGTAGAAGCCTTCACAAGGCTTAACTTTCATTTATAGCTGATCCCTGGAGTGTCTAGCTCTGCAGCTTTTAAATACTGCTCATATCCCCCATAAAAAATGTTTCCTATTTAAATAATAAAAGATTTACTACACGAACATCCTTCTCCCACACCCCTGGATTACACATCTCCAGGGACAAAACACCAATTGGGCTGGGTAAAACACCTGCCGTATTAATACCCTTCATCAAGAAACAATGCTGAAGAGCCTGACAGCATGCAGAAACCTGGCCCCTCTCTGTAGCTGAGAGTCCCTGCTGGTCCAAGCAGACTCTAGTTAGGAAGGACAGGTGCCTCTCCCGCCCAACGTTGCCCTTCTGCCTTAGGATAGCACAAGAAGCCTGAGGAGCTGTACCGCTCAGCAAGCCAACATCCCCACTCATGCTGTCCTGGTGCCTGCAACGCCAGCTGGAAGCAGGACAGCTCCGAGGAGGTCTGGAGAGTTCTGTCTGATGGGGCAATAAGGGCTCATCCTCCCAGCCCAGAGGGTCTGGGTTAACAAGGCTCCACAGCCTCCCTGCCCGCTACCCAGGTGGGCCAGCAACCTCCCTGTGGTAGGCCGGACTGGCACCGCTGACTCACCCTGCCAAGGCCAGACCCTATGTCTGGCCTGCACTAAGCCTGGCTAAGCACATGCTGTGTCTGTGTTAGAGAGTGTTTTGGGCCAGCCAGCATTTTCCTCTGCCACGGACTCCCTTTGTTACCTGTACACTGGTGGAGTTAAATATTACAGTGCTGAAGATGCCCAGATGGTTTATATGGCACAAATTCTTGTTCCAGGCTGCCTGCAGAGAAAGATGGCCAATTATGTTTTCAAGCGTTAGAGAAGGATATTGTATCCTAAACGCTAGTGAAAGTGAAATTTAAACCCTTGTGCATCTGAAGGAGCTGGGGTCCTGTGAAGAGCATTTACAGCACCTTTACTTTAATCCAGTTCTAAGCACAAAGAGGGACCTCCAAAAATATCAGGAGGACTGTAGAAAATCTGTGGTTTTTCATGTCGGCATGAAACTGTGTCTCTGCTGAGGCTTACTCACTACTGCTTTAAAAGACTAGTTGTCCATTAAAAATACATTTTAATGATGCAGTGCCTTTTCTCATTGTACTGACAATTACACTGTTCAGTCTACAAAATCCTCTGGAAATCTGTGACACGATTCAGTAAAAATCTAGCTCTTGTTGCAGACCTATTTTGAAACCTTCCAGCAACGACGCTCACCAGTACAGCTATAATCTTCCCCCTCATTCCCTTTACTGGAGGCAGCTTCTGCTATTTCTGCACTGCAGTAGCATTTGCTGACATTTCCATGGGGATGTCATATATTAGGTAGCACTCCAGGCTTCAGTTAGCAATACATGATACATCTTGAAGCACTTAAATTCCTCATGCCATTTTGGAGTTAAACCCCTGTTTCATTTAAAAGCTGGACTCCTGGCTGGTAACTTGTCTGGAATAGTGGGTGGCAGGTCAGTGCAATTTGAAATGGCCAGGACAGAGTAGGAAACCATGAAAAATGGAGCAATTACACTGCAGGTCAAGGTTTGTTATAGGATGGCATGGTTTCAATTTGGCACTGAAGCATGGCAACAAGGCTACTAGGCATGTTCATGCATTTTTTTAATCTGCCATTTGCAAGCAGCATTTGAGGAGGGGGAAGGGGGAAAACATAGGAGGCCAATACAGTTATCTTGAAAGGCTAGCTGCTTACAAGGCCTTTTTAAATATATATATATATATTTTAAGGAAACCATTGTTAACCTAAAGTTTGGAATAAAATCTTCCACATGGAACTTTGAGAACTGTGAGCTGTTTGCCAAACTGTAGATCAAAGGTGCTTGAATAAATTGATACAACTTTTTGAAAAATAAAAAAATGCACATCTGGCCTGAGAATCAGTCTGCCAAGTTTTAGCCTACTGAACTTTGAAATCAGCCTCCTACTAGCAATCCTCTAGACCCAGGTTTCTAATAGGATTGCTGGACAGTCGTTATAATCAAAAGGCATTTGTATAATGACAATGTTCTGTGCTAACACCTAATTGACAGACTTCTGATACAGTGTTGTTTTGTGCTAACAAAACTGTTTTTAATTTGTCCCCCATCATTTATCAGCTAGCACATGAAGCCTGGATACTAAAAATTTATGGCATCAGAACAAGTTAATGTAACCATAAGTCCAGCTGTGGAACACACATCAACAGCAATCTGTTTACACAGTGCAGCTCTTCACATATTGTTCCATTCCTTTTTCTTTATGATGCAGACTCAAAATCAGTTGAAAACAAACAAACAAACAAACCAAACAAAAAATCCAGCTTTTGCTGAAGCTGGTGTTTGTTGGAAACACCCTTTTGTTCTGCACTTTCCTGACTACCAGATCAGAGGAACTCTGACGGTCTGAAAGAAATAAAAGATTCTTGCTATGCTCACCCCAGAGAACAGAAGCCCACAGAGCCAGGCGCTCATGAAGAAAGAAGTATTTCCTGCTGTGACTGAAATGCAAAGCATATTAAAGGAACCCATTTTAAAAATCCTTTACCATTTAAACCTACTCTTGAAACTAGATTTCATGATGAGATGCAGTGGCAGTCATGACAAAAGGAGTTTGGAAAAAAACCAAACAAACCACTACCTGACACTTGGAAAAGTCCAACCTGAATGGGAGCATTTACGTGCACAAAGATTCTTTGCCACCAAGCAGGTGAATATGTACATGTCCAATAATCCTTTTGGCAAATGTCCCTTGTGTGGACCAGAAAAGCTTCTTCAGAAATATATTTATCTCAAAACCACTTACCTGAACTCTGGCAAACCTCAAGTGAGAAGGTAATTAAGACTCAGCACCATTTGTTTTGGACCTAGAGGGGTGATAGCACACAGAGAATCTCCGTTATGAAATGATTTCTCTTGTTGCTTTTCCACCATTATTAAGTCTGTAAACATCTTCCTTCTGGCTCATTTGGTGCTAAAACTCTATATACTCCCAGCTAATCATATTCCTGAATTTAGTTAAAATTATCCTGGTTCAGTTTAGATGCCTAGTTTAAGACAGGATGGCGTATCTGAATGTGTCCCAGACCTTTACACAAGCAGTCCAGTATATTCTGGCTAGCAGCCTGCTGGCCATATCCTGTTCAGGTGGTGCTTTCATTCAACATGTTGCTTTTTCATGAGAGAAAACAGAAAACAGATATCCAGAGTAGAAATGCTTCTGGGTGTAATAGGTGTGTGGGAGCCATCGCTTTTTCTCATTGTGGATAACACAGCAGAGAATGGCTCAGAGATGCTGTTTCTACTTCTTTTAACCTAAAAGGAGAAAGGAAGAGAAAAGGAGTGTGAGAAAAGGGGTCTGAAATCTATCATGTTTATACCACCCTGACTACAGTAAAGAATTGATCATGGTGATTTCTAGGTGTTTAAAGGTTTCAGCAGAACTGGTTCAGTTAAACAGATACTGTAACTAAAGCCAATGGCATTCTTTTACAAACCCCTTCTGTTGATCGTTGTTTTTTCTTTTCTGAAATGTTGTTGCCCTGATTCAGGGTTTGCACACCCCAGTGTTAATGTCAACATTTTTAAATTTATGTTCTTGCCATTAAATCAGTTTTAAAACCAGCAATACAACTGAGCTCCCTGGGCAGAGGCCTATGGGAATACATGTTCCATATCTCTATATTGGAGGTAGATGCACAAATCTTGTTTACATGGTAATGGATTTTTGCTCTCTCTTTTACACACAGAAAACCATGCCTAGAAAACTATATTTTTGTTGAGGCAAAATAATTTTCATGATCTGTTGAGTTAAAACAATGCAACAGTGTGCTATGGTCAGAATAATTCAAGCCCTTTACTTCTCACTCCAGAGAATTTTATTGAAAATAAAAACATTTATGTCCTTTTATCAAAATTACCAAGTTGTGCCAGATGACCACATATATGTGAAAAAGGAAAAAATAAAATTGTCCTGAAGAGAGAAAGAATATAGTCTTGCTGTAGGCATGTCTGCCTTAGAATAGCTAACATACTAGTGTCATAAAGCAGCATTTTCTCCTCTATATACTCATGTTCACGGTACTGAATGGTAACCTATGTGCTTTGCTGTTGCTTTGAGAATTGCTAACAACAAGATACTCCTGGACAACACAGTGTGTGCAGGCGGAAAACATCCTGCTCATGTTGGCTATAAAATCTTTCTTGTTCAAGAATGGCTCATTTCAGCATGAGTTGTTCAATAGATTCTACATTTAGATTACAGAGATATGCCTATAGATATTGTAATAGAAATCACAGAAATTGGAAGGGCTGTATTTTTCTGTATACTGCAGAGTATAATCTATGGACCCTCTATGGTCCAGACCTGCCCTTTTTTAACTATCTGTAAAGCAACATGGCACAACTCTGGCTTTTTATCGAGAACAATTAGACAGTTGCATAAACTGACCATCTGACATTTTAGAGTGGCAAGAGATTCAGAGCTGGAAGTATAATATTTGCTTTTAGGCAGTGTCTTACCTGCACTGCTGCTGATACCAACCTTAAAATTTACAGTGACAGAGTTTCACAGAAAAAGGCAGTTATCAATGCTCTCCAGAGCTTCAGGAGGAATTGCGCCAGCCTTCCTTGGAGACACAGATCTCTCTTAATGTATGTGTTGAGGCTCTGGGCTCCTCTGCCTCAGGATTCACTCTGCAGAGCTGTTGTCCATTCCTTGCTAGCAAGGATCCCCATGGTTTTGTGGTGTGGGGAGGAAGGAACTACACTTCCACTTCCTTCTTGCATTCTTTGGGGAAGGTATCTAGTATGAGATGCACGTGTGAATGGTTGCTGGGGATGCAGCATGGATGAGGGCAAAGGGCAAGTCTCAGCTCTCTCACCTACAGAGCATGGCATCATTCCTTCATGTTTCAAGTGTCTTTGAAAAAGTTGGTGACACAGAAGTGTTTGCTACTCTGCAAGGATGCACAAGGCACTGGAAATAGCTACTTCAGGAAATTCTACCTTGTGACTATAAAATGAGCATCTCCCGAGATGAACTCCCCATAAATATCTGGAAAATGTCACCATCAACTTACAGTTAAGTCAAGACGTGAACCTTGGCTGACCCGCTTGTGTAGTTCCCTGTAATCCCTCACTTCCTCACAAATCTGGGTGAATGGTCTGAGAAACCCATGGACCTCTCAGTAAATCATAAATCCACTGGGCTGCTAGTCTGGGGGATTTGAGGAACAGATTTCAGGAAGTAGTGAGGAGTAATGATGCTCTGGGATGTTTCATCATTTTCCATCCGCAAAAGAGATTACACATGTTGTCTGTGACTTTCCCAGTGGATTTGAATTTCCTCCTTGGAAGGAACCGAGCCATCCCAATGTTTAATTTTTGAGTGATATTAAGCAAAGTTGTATTTTAAATGATACTGCTCCGTAATGTGAGAATTGCCATATCTCCAATAAATAAATAGTCTGTCTATACAAATAAAAATCAGACCTGCTTAAGGAATAGATCAGTAGATACATATTCTTGTCTGCAGCATTATTACACCATGCCATTTTGTCTCCTGACACACTATTTCCAGGAATACTTCCAAGTAGCAAGTGACTGATCCGATTTAAAGCATGTGGGAAATCCAGAAAGATATATGTGGATGGACATGCTATGACACTGCACACATTATTGTCAGAAATGTTCACACCTCTAGCTCACGGTTACTTGCTGTTTGCAACCATCTCAGGACTCCAAGTATTTTGCTGGTTAAAGACCCAGCTAAACAGCTTTGAGGGTTTCTTAATATGCTGTGAATGTTTGTTAATAGGTGTACATGCTTTCAGTCATGTGTTTGATCAAAACCCAGACAGGGAGAGTGTGAGAGTGTGTCTTTTCAAAAGATTATCTAGACAGTAAGTGAGGGACAGTGCGGAGAGTCTAAGTATCTTTAAACTAACTGCTTCAAAGCTGGCAATAGCCTTGTCATGGCAGCCCATCACTCAGCACAGGCTATTTTATCCTGATAAAGAGCAATGAAGTTGCATGATAATAATCTGAAATTGTATTCACCTTCCAAAATAGTCTCTGAACTATTTGCATCTGATTCAGTATAATTTTGGTCAATGGATGCTTCCTCATCACCTTCCAGAGAGCATGGCCTGGCAGTGCAATGGCAAAACTGGGGAAGGACTTCTTCCTTCAACATTCACAGCTAATTAAAAAGGATCTGCTGCAACATTTCATCCCTGCACTGAGGCAGGATTATTTCTGAGGAACAGCAACTGAGTGGTCCTGCCAAAATCACACATCTGCGGTGATAGAATTCTCTGGGGCCTCCTCTAGAGCTCAAGAGAGAGTAACAAATACAATAAATGATGTGGAGAATAACAGATAGATGACAACTGACTATAGAAACACAAAGGGATGTGCTAAAGCAATATCTATCGTGCTTCTCATTTAATGAGGTTATAACAAGAAGCAATGGATTTAAGATGCAGCTAGGAAAATCTGTCATTATTATTGGCCAGCATTTACAAAGCTTGATGGTTAATGCTAAGATTCTAAATCTACTTTCAGGTATTTAGAGAAAAATTGTTCAGATTTTCAGAGGTGATGAAAAGCTGCCTTTCCAGCACTCCTTTTCTACTGCACCAAGCACATATCAGTCTAATCAGAAAACCTTCAAAGCCATCAAAACTTTCATCTCCTACAGACATTTCTCTCCTTTTTGCTAGTAATACTCTTCTTGTGTTGTCAGCATTGTCCTATTAAAGGAACTTGAGTCCTTTTCAAACACCTGGGCCAAATCTTTTCTTGAACGCTCCTACTTGCTTCTGCAGTGCTCTCCAAAGCAGGAACATCGGAACATGGTGACATGACTGGCTCTGCTCTACCATTAAATTGCACTATGAGACACATTAAAACCAAGGGCTGTAAAACTCTATCCTTTATAAAGCCATATCCCATAACCATGTGTGTATAATTAGTGTGTGCTGCCAGATTGTTAGGAACATTGGGCAAACACAGAGGAATGTCAGATTTTGGACCAGCTGTGAGGTGAGCAAGATCCATGGGTGTATAAACTAAAAATATTCTGAGGTAAAAAAAACCCAGACATACATAGATCCAGTGGTGTTGTCCTGTGTAAACAATGTTGAGCAGTCTTGGATCTAGATCATACTGAACAGGGAAGCCTGTATATAAAGAGCTGCCTTTTTATTCAAAAGGTGGATGAATCTTCTCCTTCATCCTGACGTGGCAGCCAGGTGGGTACATGCTTGAACATGAGAGAACACCTCTTCTAGACTGTAAGACCCATCTTGTCCCGTCAATAGTGGCCTGAATCTAGATTGTAACGTGTGTGAAGAAGTTGGTACCATAATCCACTAAAAGTGATGAGATTTATTCATAGCATAAATTAAAAGGGAGAGTTATTTGCAGAACTGGTAAACAAGAGGGCACACCTTCCATCTGCTGGGGTGGACAGTCCCACCTCTGATATCACAAATGGCTCTTCTGTTCTTGTACTCTCCACTAAACCCAGGAAAGGCACCTGCTGCTGCATTATGGCCTCTGGTTGAAGAGGCCAAGGACCAGTACCCTTGTACTGGTCTCGGTTGGCTTGCTTTTGTCTGCCTTTACCTGAGACATCATAACCCTCATTCGAGGCCTAGGTGATACAAAGGCCATTTCCCTTTCCTACTCCCAGTCTGAAACCCAAACCTGATGGCTCACCACTGCCTGTGATCAGACCTGTTGTGAGGTGGGAGAGGACAGCAGCCCTTAGGAAGGCTCCATGGCATGGGGGATGGCCACACGTTGGGGTCTCAGGCAATAACCTGTGGTGGGAGTTGGCTTGCACAGCCCCAGTGATCACCAGGAAATCAGGCTAAAAAAAAGCCCAACCAACAATTTTATCCTCTCTCCTCAATTGTAAAAGCAATTGCTTTTAATTTTTTATCAGATGCCTGCGCCCAGTGCCTGTCCTTCCTTCCCAGTGTTCTAAATGGGCCTGTTGCTGTCCACAGCTCCTGGGCTGCTGGGGTCGGAGGGGAAGTGACATCGTTCAACTCGAGGTCCTGGGGAGGTGACATGTCCTCTCCTCCCTTGATCTCCCTGCAGGGATGGTAGCTCTTGTGCTTCCTCCCAACAGTATGTATATCTGATCTCCCTTTGGGAGAGGAGCTTCAAGGGAGAACACCTTGTGCCCTGAGTTGTACCTCATTGGTATAGTGTTGTGTATGTGAGAAAATGGTGGAGATCGTGAGATTCAGGTTAGATTTCTCGATCTGCTTCTCAGGAGACTCTGGGCCAGATAGCAATGGTCTGAAGACTTCTATAAGCTTGAAGATACTCATCTGTGCTGAGAAAAATGCCTGTCTAGGGACTCCTGGATAATCTCACCAGGAAACTACAGACACTTTAGAGACTGAAATGCCTTTTTAAACGCCAGTTTTTAAATCCCTGTGCTTCAGCTCCCTTTACGAGGACGATTGCAGCAATGGTTGTAAAACTCTCAGATGCTCCGTAATGAGAGACACATAAATGGAGCAGCCTAGCTTTGTTCCCTTACATCATCCAGTGTAACGAGGGTAGGAAGCTTGTTGTTTTTAAATTTTGGACAAACAGAGTTTTTTTGCTGTAAAAAGGGTGGGTTGTACGAAGAGCTGCAGGGTTATACCAAACAGAACCAGAGAGAAGTCCCAGATCCTGAACCTGCGGTGTTTCTGCACAACCCAAGTGAGCCAAACAACATGCAAGGTGTACTGTCTCCACACATCTGACTATCTGTCACTTCTTCCAGAGCCAGGCACAGGAGCCAGGTGCTCCCGTGATGGGAATTTCCCACCTTACCTATTGGGAATTACTCCATAATCCGCTGACAAAAAGCACATCGTCTTCTTCCCTCTGTTCATGCAGAGCATAACAACCTACTTTTGCTGGCAGATGCTGGAAGAAACCAATGCTGATGATCAAGGCAATCAGCGTGAGCTTAAGCACCATATACTTATTTGTGAGAAATCTGCATATACTGGCCAGGCGTCTTGAGTGTTTCCTGACTTCTACGTAATTTTCTTTGCAGTCCTGATGTTTAGCACCTACTTGATGGGTACAAGGAAAATCTTTGTGATAATTGTGAGTTGTTGCAATGACTTTATATTAAAAAACAAAGGTAAAACCGATTTTGCTCATAAAATTAAACCATATTTATTGCTTATAATCACATTTTTACTAAAGGAACAAGTACCTGGTTTTATTATCCTGTTCAGTTTACCCTTTCAATTTAGCAGCCTCATTAATTGCTTTCAGTAAGAGTGCTATTCAAAAGGAAAATTCTGTTTATGAAGTTGAATATAGACACAGGAAAAAAGTTAGGAACATACTTTGGTCTTGAAGTATGAAAATGTACTATCTTAAGCAACGTATTTACTACAATCAGAAGAAAGACAGGAAAATGTTTATTGCTTCTATCAGCACTAATGCAGGGTCCCTTCGGTTATTTGTTTAATCCAAACAGCTTCCTGGTAGATCCAAGATGTGAGGCCTTTCTGTAATGACTTGGCAAGAGAAAGGGTCCAGAACTTCTCTGCAAACACAATTAAGTTGTCAAAGACAAGTCCTGTATTTGAATTAAAACTATAAATCTTTCATCTGCATGTACTCTACATCAAATACCAGGAAAAGAGGCCCTCCCATCTAAGTCTTAATTACCAGAGCACTGCAGCCTTTGAGCATGACAGAGCCAATGATATCTGACCTCGTGCTCCAGCCCCAGAGTGGCAGCAGTGTGATGAATGGGAACCCCTGCCTGAAATATCACAGCAAAAGTAACTGCCTCAGATGGCAAATTAAGTGCCTAACACACTGTTGGGGCTACACAAATATATAATAATGCCCTTTGCTTTGATCTGCTCATAGTAGAATGAGCAGTATGTTGAAGGCTTCAGTATAAACATGTCAAGCTTTGCTTTCTAATGACCAGCCTTTGCCATCTCCTTTCCCACACAAATTCGTGGTGGAGCGGTGGCTTTTCTTCTGTCCGATGCCACTACTAGTTCTGCTGCACTTGAAACAGGAGAGATAGGTACCACAGTTTTGTCAGGGTTTTCACTAATACTCCCACGTAATTCCCCATGGCCCAGCGTGGGCAAGATAACTGTGCACCTCCAGGGAGAATAGGAGCTATGAGGCTTAATTTTACTTTTCACAGTTCTCAGGTAGCAGGTGAGTCAAATATTGTGGCAGCTGTGCGTTGGGTTAACTTAGAGCAGCAATTCCCACCCTGTATAGTGTGGGTGATAAGCAACCCTCGAGGTCCACAGTGTGGCTTTCTCTTCAATTGTGAATCTTTTCAGTTCAAGATTTGGGAAAAAGATACATGGCGGTCCACAAGAAATGCTTACAAGAGTTTGTTGGCCCAAAACTTGCCAAATGAATGCCTTGAGGCATTGTCACATTTCCTGGGGTCATCTCGGATGCAACTACTTTTTAGAATGGGGCTGTCACATCTTACGGTGTATTCAAGTGACCTATTTGTCCTCCTGAGACATTTCTGAAACTCTTATAAAAGAGTTTCACTCTTTTATAACTCTCTAAAAGCTAACTCTCTCAAACTCTCTAATTGCTATATTGACTGCTGCTGTACAATGCCTTCCTGGCCTTATGTTTATATCTTAAGGCTTCACAAGTGTATTATCTCCACGAATGGGTCTCACTAACTCAGTTATTAACTCTGGCATGCAGAAGGTACTTTGTTGTTTGACTAATAGTATCAGTTATGAAGGAGGTGCTGCCTATGCCCTGTAGAAGAACCCATCTCAAGTATGGCATATCAAATACAAAGCATAAAATGCATTAATTGAAAATACATAGAAATATATCTTCCTTTTTTTTTTTTTTCCTTTTTTCCTTTTTTTCTGAAAACACTTCACAGGAAATGTATCATGAAATCGCACTTTTGGTATCACAAATCTGTGAAAATCTGCTTGTGGAAAAGGTTCTGCAGTATGCGTTTTACTCTGGTAGTGAATTCTTAAACAATATTTTAAAGAGCAAATTCTGGGGAGTGAACACAAAGATTCACACAGAATGTATTTGTACAGCTAAATCAGCCACTCTTAATTATTACAATCTTACTGTATTAGGTTTCTATGACAAAGAGAATACACTATCATGTATTATATAGAAAACATACCTGTATATATATATGTTCTTGTCTTTCTATATTTATATTTGTTACATTTCACAAAGAAACAAGTCTGTATTTAGTTTTATGCATGGTAGTGACTGTGCTTGCCACAAAAGCATTTGAAATTCCCAACAGAAACATATTAAAGCAGTAAGGAAAACAAAGAATATTAACCCTGGAGAAAAATCTTTTGAGGAATATTTTGAATCTGCAGGGCTGCCAGATTACACCCACAGGCATTATTTCCATGTCAAAAGGAAACCATTCAGCACGAGAGCAGACAGGAACAAAAAAAAAAGGGTGATGGTGAAGTCTGTGCTGTCAGACCTGAATCCCTCACATATTCCTCAGGAGGTGCTTTATTCACTTGTGATGTGTTTAGGCAGTGGTAGGTAGGGTTTGTTGGTTGCTCCATAGCTCTCCTGGAGGGAGGCATCTCCTGATGGATGCTCTATGTCTAGAGCCACAGGTTAAAAGTGCAGGAGAGACTGTGAGATTCAAAGGATATAGCCAGACCTGCTTGCTTTAAGGAAAAATGATGTGGCTGTGTTCTAGGGTTATAGACAGAACAGGCTTTCCCCTCCAGTGCAATTAGTGGAGATGTTTCATTAGCTTGACAAGCAGAAGGGTGTGGTGGGAATGCAAAAAGCCTGATGGGAACGTAGCCTTCCTGAATGCCTGGGAGGCCTGCCACTGACTTTATCACAGAATGCATTTTACCCTGTGAGCTTGTATTCTCTTGATACAGAATGTGAATAATAAGGATGGGAATGGAGTATACATAACCACGTATTGCCAAAAAGGGGCACAATCCTATTAAAAGAAATCCACTTCTTACAACAGCATATTTACTATAGAATTTGAAACAGGAAGTTGTGTAATTAACTGCACATTTCAGAGCAATGTTACACTAAATACAATAAAAATACAGTATGAAATAAAAGGTTCATATCCTCAGGATATAAATGAGTAAAAACCCAATTTGCTTCAATGCCCAGGTGGACAATGTACTATTAATATTAGCTCAAGTGACTGTTGTGTGCCCTACCCATGCAGCATTTGCAGGACATAAAACTTACTCTGCTAGGCACAGCTTCACTCTCATATGTATCCTGAAGGATATTTTGTATTTTGTCTTTCAATAGGCTTTCCCCAGTGTTTAAGATTTAAGGGCTGAAACAGGAGAAGAATAACTTTACTTTGAAAGCAACTGGAAAAGAATTCCTTAGAGAGAATGAGCATGACTCCAGAACTACAGATTATAAACGGTTCTCTAGCATCCCTCATACTCTGGGCATGGACAGGATTTTGCTTGCACTTCTTGTCCACGTTGCCTCCGTACGCAGGTTAGCAGAGTCTACCTGTTACGCATGGACATGATCAACATTCAATCTGTATGTGTTAAAAGATATTGCTTGTGTACACAAGCAGTTACTAAGTGGAAATTGAACTTTCTGTGGAAAACATCCCCAAATCTGTGTATGATAAATCATGAAGTGGGTGGAGATATCACAGTCACCTGCTGTGGAGCTTTTGTGCAACTTAATTACCCAAGGCTGCTTTGATGACAAGTGCATTAGGAATATTTCTAGGGTTATGAATATGCATGTGTCTGTATTTGAAAATATTTGGAACTGCCAAGTATATAAATCGCCTTGCATTGTGTACATTTCATGAAGATGAATGTGTCCTCAACATAAAGCAAATTTCTCTCCCAATGGTAGCTCTGAGGTGTCTAACGTATTTTGCAGAGTATACAGAATCCTTTCACACAGATTGCTGGTGAGCTGCCATCCTTGCTTTCTGTTTGCCTTAGGGAAAAATACTCAAGTAGCTGTAATTATTAAAGGTTACAATTGCTCCATAGGGTATGAAAAATGGTAGTGGTAAGGCTGAGCACTGAAAAGTTACAGAGAGGCTGGGAGATGAAGAAATTTGAGCCAAAAGAAAGAGGTCCTGTTAGCCATAAAAGGGCAGGCTTCACAGCAATTTGACTACTGTCTGCACTCCTCTTTAGTTTCCATGTGAAAGAATATTATTAAAAGAGAAACTGGAAAAGGGTTTAGTTGTTATTTAAACCCACCCCTTTCCTACGCAAGCCCACACATGCTGAGTGTTGGAACAAGGGCCAAGACCCTAATCCAGACACCCCTCCCTGGGCAGCATGGGATAAACAGGAGTCTGTGCTGGCGGGGCAGCAGGCCTTGGGTCTCCTTTTCTCCTCCTCTCCTCAGAGCAGCTGGCGGTCTGCCTCTAGTCATGCCAATGTGCATGGCAAAAGTAGCAGGCTTGTGCTAAACCAGCTTGCATGAGCTGAAATGTTGAGGGACGACCTAATGCCATCAGCTTGTTGGATGGGCATGAGGGGCCAGTAACTTCAAGCTGCAGCAGGGAGCAGCAACCAGCAGGCAGAAATGGGAGCTGGGGTCTGGTTGTAGAAAGAGGATGTGTGACCACAAATGGCATGAACAGCCCTGAGGAATTTAAAGACCTTTATTAGACTATGGAAAGAAAATTTGTTAAAATAATGTATCAGAAGGCTGAGATGTAGCAAGGCTACAGCTCAGGCTGCATCAAAAGCCTTCAAAAGGCAGAAAGAGTGGACTTTTTTGTACTCTGGCTTGTGTGAACAGCCAACAAACAGCATGGAGACCCAGTCGTCGGGACTAATGGCAGAGTATGAAGTCCAACATGAATGGGGTCTGGTCTGTCCTGAAGTATCCTATTGCCTAGGAGTTAAATGACTGCAACAAATGTAAAAGCAGTGATGACTTTCACAAATTTCCAAGCAAATTCTTCAAAGGTAGGGAGCGGGACGGTGGGGGGTTAAAAAATAAACCAGTTTTAGTTATCTTTTTATGTTTTTCTTAAAACTGACCATGACTGAAACTGGAAACACAGACACACCACTACAAGGATATTACTGTGATGTTTCCATTTGCAACAGAAGGTAGAAGCTTTATAGAGGTAGGATTGTGTGCACGCAATTTCCAGGCTATTCTGTGTGCTCAAGAGATACTTGCAATTTGGCTGCACATCAGAAAAGCAGTCAAGCTGTACAAAAAAACCTTTTAAGTTTCACTCAGCACTGTATACTGTTGCCTTCAGGGTCCTGGCTAGAGGTTTTTTTAGAGTTGCATACTTAGTGAAACACAGTTTGTCTCACCTCTTGTATTTCACTGTGATTGTGCTGCAAAAGGCAGTGGGCAGCTAGCAGAAGTTTAGCTCTTCAGTGCTCCTGGGGACATGTTCTTCTCCTGGTTCCTCACATCGCGGCTGGTAAGGACTGAGTGAGCAGGATCTTGTGAATTCAGCATTGAAAACCCTTTAACTGCAAGTATTTCTTGGGCTTCTCTTTGACTGCTGATGGAATTCATGGTTCAAAAGGATATTGTCTGTAAAATAGAAAAAGGGGTAAGGCTTGCTCAGTTACTCTTAGTCACTCCACCTTCTTCAGCCACAAAAAGCAACTGCAGAAACCATGCTGGCCAACAGAAAACTTAGTGAGTGAAGGGAAAATGAAAAGTTACCTGGCTCTGTATTAAAAAAGATGAGTTACACTGGCAGCCTGCTTTGGCTCTGTTCTTAGTGAGACCCATCTGTGCTGAGGAAGCTGAGAACATTTCAAGTAAGTGCATCTGTAATCTCAAAAACTCCTTCACACTTTTAGGGCAAAATGTCAGATCTTACTTCAACAGATCTCTGTCCCCAGAGTCAGAACTTGAGTCTACCTAAAGGACATTAGTCATCTCACATGAAATGCCCATAACTCAGCAATTTGCATCAGAATCAATTGATTAGATGCAATTGGACCCAGGTGGAATGGGCATATCACCTGTGTTTTCCCTTTTCCATTACTTTTTGCTTATTGACTCTCTTTTGGAGGGGGTGGGGGGGGAGGTGGCAGGAAAGTTTGGTACCTGATCAAACCTTCAGCTACAGCTGGTAGTTACATTTGGGAACAGATGACACAAATGTGATATGGTCCCTGTTTGAGTTGACAGTGCCTGAAAACTATTTAAAGAGACATGGGTTTGTAGTCTGCTGTTACATTAATATGATTACAGTGTTATATTTCTAACAGCAATTGGAACTTGGGTGCCATCTAAGCAGTTGGATACTATCTAATCAGACCATAGTAGTCTGAACACTCATGGCAGTATGCCAAGAAGGAGTCTAGCCTAGTCTGCAAGAGTAAGTGCAGTAGATTCTTGCTCCAATGTTTTCCATCAGGACATGAAGAATAAGGATTCTTCATTTTCTTCCTTAAACAAAGAAGGAAGAAATCAACAGGGGAGAGTTGTAAAAGGAGGAAAGGAAATACTTTATAAAAAGTGAAAGATGAGGAAATTGGAAATTACTAAACCTGTTCCCACAAAGGCCTCAGAATGGCATCTGCTGGTCTTGTTGGAGCCGCATCCAAGATGACACTGATGAAGGCCACAGTAGAGAAGCCCCACAGCAGACGAGCCTTTAACAAGGGAAATAGTCTTTAACACGAGTAGGAATAGAAACAGAGGAACTAAAGCAAGCTGAAGAGCTTTTGGTAAAAGCACAGGGTTGTAGGCGCATGAATGACTCATTGCAGGGTGAATTAAAAGGTGAATTTACACTGTATTTGCTGACCCCCTGTAATTGCTTGTGTGCCATCTCTTACTCCTCTAACACAAGGGAGGCATGCTTCTCTCCAACTGAAAGGTAAGCGACCTGCAATTATGTGTCTTTCAGTGTGGGATGAAAGCCCACACGCTGGCAGTCAGTGCGTGTTGTGCTGATGCTCTCTTCAGGCAGTGTCTTTTTTACACCTACAACCTGTTCACATCTCTGTACTCACAATCTAGCCATAACACTATGCTGAGCTTTTAAGCTACTCTGGTCTTGTATACTGCAGAGTTACAGTTCCCAGACTGTTCTGCCCTCTCAGGTTGTTCTGAATTAACCAATCCGTTAACTTCATTAATGGAGCAGGGAAATCCTGGGGGTGCTCATTAAAGTAGCCACTTTATAAACAGTGTCCCACTAGGCACTGCAAGGCGCTGACCATTTCCCAGGCAAATTTATTTCATCTTCCTAGAGGATAGAAGCTTCACCTTGTATAGAGAAGCCCTTTTGGTCAACAGGCCAAAAGCAGCTGCGGCATGGGAGAGGGGATGAGGTAGGAACTGTGCTTTCAGCAGGCCCTCTCAGGCTTCACACTCTAGCTTTCTGCTAAGCAAGGGTAGGGGAGCAGGATGAGAGCAAACAGTGCTCTCTGCTCCTACCACAAGCCAACCTACAGCTTCTGTGAGTATGTCCCCAGATGCTCTCTCACTTGTCTTTATTTTTTCCTTTCCTCTGGCTGCAAAACAGAGGGGAAATAACCTATAAAAGCAACTGTGAATGAACGCTGTGTATTGAAACACAGGTCCTTCTTCCTTTGCTGAGAAATTGATAAATGCACATCTTCTCTGAAGGTAAAAAAGCATCCCAAAAGAGGCTTTTACTTTTTCACTTATAGCAAAGTATGTCTTAGGATAAACCAAAATGACATTAGGCAAGCATGAAAACATTGATTTCCAATAAGTCTCAAGTCACACGAACTTGTTTGTAGCCTGCTATCAAATGCAGGGCACAAGTGGACTCATTACATCAGCACAGGACACTTGAAATGGACTTAGGTGAATTCCAAAAATTGCTAGTGAGGGACTTTTACCCAGAAATATGTGTTTAGATTCTCTCTTCAACATGTGTCACATGCCCTACAAAAGCTCAACAGGTCATAAAAACAACCTTGAGTCATGAGACAGAAAATTTGTTCTTTTTTAAAGCAACAACAACATGGATTAAAGTGACCAAGCAGCTTGCTAAAATGTAAAAACATCATTCTTGTCCAAACAATTTGCATCTCTGTGAACTGTGAGCCAAATCTTCACCTGAAACCACACAAGTCCCTCCTGACAACCCATCTCAGGATTAATTCAATCACTTGCACAATTAATACTGTGAAATCCCAAATAAAATTACTGTAAACTTTACAAAATGCAGCCAAACTGCTTTTCATAGAGTGATGGGATCTGTATTCCTACAAAAGACTTGCTTTTTCTCAGTGAGTGTGTAAGAAGTCAGGGTTTAGCAGTTTTGGAGTGTGTAAGGGCAGATTGCTCCCTGTTGTCCTGAATTTAAACACTGTAGTAGATGCATAAATCTGCCTGAAGGATCACATTAGTCGAGCATCTTCACACCCTGACCTCCTCATCACCTACCAACCTCAGCTACCCCAAACAAGGTAGATAACTTAGAAAAGTTACCCTTTTCCTTCTGAGCAAAACCCTGTTCTTATTTGACAGAGCTGCAATACTGACAACACACTTTCTGTGTTATCCTACCACAATCCTGTGAAGGTTTTGCTGTACCCTGTTGTTCACTGCAGGAGAACATGGCTCATTGCTTAATTATTGCTTCCAGGAAAAAGTCTTTCAGCACTGTCTTTATTTCAATAGTATTTCTGTGACAGAGCTCCTACCATTATAGAAGATGCAATATGGACAAAAAGATAATAAAAAAACAAGCACTAAATTCCCACCTGAAATGCAAAGTGACTTCAACATCACACTGAGATGTATGTTGCCTGCAAAAAGCTGGAAAATTGAGGCTCTAGCCTCTGTCTCTCCTGCTGTGATGTTGTGTGTCAGGACTGCCTGAAACAGTAAAATACAGAACTGAAAATTCATGTTTCCTGAACATCTGTGCCATTACTTACCATTCTGCATTACAACATATTGTCTTGCCTGCATGTGAAGGAACAGTATATGGCACAGGAAAGGGTTAC